>NW_007246451.1:450447-492705 GCF_000164805.1 Carlito syrichta
TCCACTCACCTCAGCCTCCCAAAGCACGGGATTACAGGCTAAGCCACCGAGCCCGGCTTGGATTTCTTCTCTTACTGCTTTTATTTGCAGGTAGGTCATGCATTAGAAATCTCATGTTATATTCTCTGAAGCAGTCTAAAATGAATTCACGACTATAATTTGTCTGTTTGAGTGAAGTAACATTGAAGATAATACTGCTTAATAAGTAACAGCATTCCTTTCTACTGCTTGATTTAGAAAGCTTTTTCTTAAATTTGTTCCTAGCCATGTTACGTAGCCATTTGAAACTTTTAAACCCCTCTTTAAAGGTTTTGAAGGCTTTACCTCTTTGTTTAGCAAAGTTATGTAAAGTTTAAAGCTTGCTAAAAGTGAAGTTATTAGGTACAACTTCTCTTCAAAGTGATAGAGTTGGGATATTTTAGACAAGATTAAGGTACTTAAAATAGCTGGAGAATCTTCCTCTAAACATTGTGATTAATAATTATGCCTATTTTGCTTTTAATCGGGATTTAGTTGCATCTTGATCCCGTGAAAATTTAAAATCTGGGCCATCTCTGGGTATAGTAAGGGAGTCAGAAGTTTCTTTGGGGGAATAGCAGGATTGTGTGTTCATTGCTGAGTTGTACTAAAGTCAGGCTCTTTAGATTTTCATAGGTAGTATACAGTGAGAAATATTTTTTCTACTTTACCTAATGCTAAAATATTTTAAAGAGAATTGAAGTGGACTTTAAAGACAAACAGATGGCAAAATGAATTAATGTGTACTGGTGCTTGAGATTGTGTTCAAGCAGTTATTAGCACAAAAATAGTGAGATCTAGAGGTGGAATAACAGAATTGTTCTGGAAATGAAAAAACGCCTTCCTCCCTTAGCGGTGTAGGATTCTGAGCATGAGAATCCAGGATTAGTTTTTAACGTCAGTTATTAAAATATGCTAGAACAAGAAATTTTGAAATTAAGACATGTAATTATCTCTTGTATGACCCAAATGTAATGTAGCTTGAAAAAGGAACCACCTGCAAAATGGGCCCACTTATTAATTATAGCTGAGTAAAGGGAAGTATCTTGAAAAATAACTTATTGCACATTTAGCATATTATAGACTTTGTGCTGAGCTATACATTAAGTCATTTCATCTTCACAACAATAAATGGTGTCACCATATGATAGGCAGGGCAACTGAGGCTGAGAGATTAGATACCTTGTTCAAAATGTCATGGCAAAAACGTTGCAGGACTTGAACCAATGTGCTATATTGGATATCTTTTGTTTTCCAAAAAAACATAAGACTGGGTTTTCTTAAAACGTCATCTGAGCTGTAACAGACTATTTTATGTTATGTCTGTGGACCAGCATTTACAGAGGCTGGATTACTAAAATAGGTAACTTGCTAGCATTCTGTTTTGTAACTAGCATTATACTCAGTCTTCTGCATTAAAAGGAGTGTTACACATATAACTTGATTTTTGAGTGTAACATGCCTATTTGGTTTCAGATAAGTCTGGTTAGATGCTACTTTGTGTGTGTACTAGTGAAATAACCAGCCAGGTCTTTTGGTATAGAGGCCCTACTTAATCCCTGTTAATAGTTTCTCCTAGCATATTCCCCAGGGTAGGCTTATGTGTATAAATGTGTATGTAAACCAAAATTGGAACTAAGGCCATGAGTGGAGCTGTAGTTGTGGGTATCTTGGAAAAGGAATTAAAACAGGTAAACATGGTGCAAGAAAGATGTATGAGAATCTTGGTTGTGTTTTCTGAGCAAGCAAGAATTAGCCCTAGAAATAGTGTTGGAAGCTTTATGGTTTTCAGATAATAAAATCATAACCAAAGCCTGTTCTAGCCAAGGACAGTAGTGGATGTGACAAGAACAGACAGTGTTAGTTTGGTTAAGTTGGGTCTGTGGGTGCTGGAATATTTTTTTACTTATCTTAACCAGGAAGCCTATATTTCAAGTATAATGAAGGCTTGGTCAGATAATGCTCATAGCCTTAAACCCTTATTTGAAGATCAGTGCAGCTAACACACTTCTGCTATAGTCTTAAGGCATTTCAAAAAGTGTTTTAGTTAAAAATGACTTGTCGACATTTTAACTCTGAAGAAAATAGAAATTACTAGTGGTCACGTATGGCTATCTTTTCTGCCCCCACATAAAACCATTTTTAAAGAATCTTTACAGAGTTCTTCACATGTTGAATTAAAAGTCAATGTTTTTGTGAAATTGAATAGGTTAATTTTTTAAACCTTATAGATAATATGAACAGATTGTTTATATAATTTGAATATGTTAAGTGTGTTTGAGTGAACTTTGCTGATTTTTTTTTTTTTTTGAGTTGGAGTCTCACTCTGTCACCCAGACTGGAGTGCAGTGGCCGCTCCCGGCCACTGCAGCCTCGACCTACTGGTCTCCGGCGATCCTTCCACCTCAGCCTTCCAATCCAAGTAGCTGGTACTACAGGCGTGCACTACCACACCCAGCTAATTTTTTATTTATTGTAGAGATGAGGTCTCGCCAAGTTGCCCAGGTGGGTCTCGAACCCATGGACTCAGGCAATCAGCTCACCTCGGCGTCCCAAAGTGCTGGGATTACAGGCTGAGCCACTGAGCCTGGCCAACTTTGCTGATTAATAGAACATTCACCTAAATGATGATGAGGGGAATGTTCTCAAAGCACTGAATTTCAGGTACTGTTGTTCTTGCCTTATTTCTCAATATCCTTGAAGGGCTTTCTGTAGCTAAAGTGACCTTTTGTAGTTTTTCATACACATACCTAACCATTCAAGGTTCAGGCTGTTAAAGGGACTTTTTTTCATCCTCTCTTCTGGCTCTTACTCCCCACCTCCCCATCTCTGATAAAGATTAAAGACCACATGAGAGAAAAGTCATCAATTCGAATATATGCTAAATTTCATGAGAAGAGATGAATGTAGTACAAACAACTACAGAAGTCTTGACTGTTCCTACTCCTTGCAAGTGTTGATTTCCACATGTGTAACTATGGAGAGTGATCTTAGAGTGGATTAGGTGATGACAATTGAGATAATACGGGTTAAATTTGCTACATAGTGCTCTGCACTTTGTACTACATAGTGCTTAGCTCTTTGCTTTTGCATATACAAACAGTGATCCTGTAGAAATATCATAATGGAGAGTGATATTATCAAGAGTTCATGGTACAGATGCCACCAACAGGTCTAAACCATGAGAAAGGGGAGAAATAAATGGGAAAGGGAAGAGGGGAGATGAGAGTATATGTGATAGGATGTAGTGGTGTTCCTGAGTTTCCTCCAAGTAGATAGGCGGCCTGCCTCAACTTGGAACTATCCCTAATAGCCATTTTGTTCTGGCATGGTATTCTGTGCACTGTGAACCTAATAAACAATTATTCTCTTTGAATTTCAAGTCTTGACAGACTTCTCATTGTAATAGCAGATATACTTTATCCTTTCAGGGAAGGAAGGCTTACTCTGGACACACTCCTAGGTAAGCAAGAGTACCTAATTAGAATACCATTTAAGGCATTGTGCAACGTAGGTTATAGGTCTGTCCCATCCTTCCCTCTCCCAGCCCCCACCCTGGACGCCACAGAGGGCTGGGAAGATACCTGGATGTGAAAAAAACTTAGTGTCAGCTTTGCAGCAGTGCTAAATGATCTTAGATCCTTTTTGAAGAGTACTGTGTGAAAATTTGCCTCTTGACAGCTGGATCTGAACACCTAAGACCTTAGACAGTAGAAATTTCTTCCGAGTCCAGCCTATTCTCCAAGAATCTCAGAATAGAACCTTCTCCTAGGATACATTCTGTAGGTGTCTCTTCATTCTTCAGCAGCCTGCCATCTTACTGAGGGGGAGAAGGGATTAGGGAGGTTTCAGACTCTTTGTAGCAGGTTAGAAATTATGAGAGTCAGCCGGCTCAGTGGCTCAGCCTGTAATCCCCCTCCTTGGGAGGCTGAGGTGAGTGGATTGCCTGAGCCCGCGGGTTCGAGACACACCTGGGAACTTGGCGAGACCTCATCTCTACAATAAATCAAAATGAGCCGGGCGTGGTAGTGCGTGCCTGTAGTTCCAGCTACTTGGAAGGCTGAGGCGGAAGGATCGCCGGAGCCCAGCAGGTTGAGACTGCGGTGGCCGGAAGTGGCCACTGCACTCCAGTCTGGGTGACAGAGTGAAACTCCAACTCAAAAAAAAAAATTATGAGAGTCTGAAGTTTTTCTCACTGAGGCACTGTTCTCAGCATGGTGAAACTCACTCTGATAGCAGCTTTATCCTATACCATTTGACAAACTTTGGACCCTTGCACACTGTTTTATTCTTGTCACAGTTCTTGCTACCAAGTTCCAAGGACTTGACATTTTCAGGGGCTTGAAATTCTGCATGTTGGGTCTGTACTCTTCTGTTTTCACATTTTGATTGGATCTTTGAAGACCTTTAGAAGATGAGTAATAGTCAAAATAAAGGGTTCTGCCTTTTTTCTGTCATGTCTATGACCTTCGGAAATAGATATTCCCCCCAAAAACCACATCTTGGTGTATGAATAATGAAACCCAAAAGTGCACTTTTACTATTAACCAGTCAGTTAACAAGCTTCATCAGACATCTGCCGTGAGTTGGGCACTGGGCATTTTGGAAGAAATGTGTGATACAATGAGAATGTCTGCCACACAACCTTGGAATGACAATATAAACCACTTTCTTTTTTTTTTTGAGTGGGAGTCTCACTCTGTTGCCCAGATTAGAGTGCAGTGGCACGCTCCCGGCCACCGCTGCCTCAGCCTTCCAAGTAGCTGGAACTATAGGCATGCGCTGCCATACCCGGCTAATTTTTTATTTATTTAGAAGTGAGGTCTCACCAAGTTGCCCCGGCTGGTCTCGAACCTGCGGGCTCAGGCAATCCTCTCTCCTCGGCCTCCCAGGGTGCTGGAATTATAGACTGAGCCACTGAGCCCGGCCAATACAAACCATTTTCAACTCCATATTAATAAGTACAGAATAACAGTTCATGTTGGGAATTTCGTATAAGCAGGTGATTGGGGTTTTGAATGAAGTGTTGGACATTGTCAAAAAGGAAAAGATTATGTAATTACTCAAGCAAAAGTTGTGAATTTCCTCACCAAGGCAAGTGTCAGAGAATGGGTATTAGTATTATTTGCTTGCTACAATATCTTTGATACAGTGGTAGATTGGATCTGTAAGTGACCTACAACTTTGAGATTGTAAATGAAATTTATTTTTTGTTAAAAGCCAGTTAGCCTAAAATTAGAACCAAAAACTTGGTGTTGATTAATGGATGGTGAGCTGTCACAGTATTGAAATAGTGCCTAGCATTTGCACATGTGTGCCTTGTTGGTAAAATTGGCATGAGAGAATTTAAGACTGTCCCAGTACAAGTTTGCCTTTCAACTCAAATAAACTTATAGTTTGCAAGAAATGAAAATGTCTCGTATTGATTCCGAAACATTAACTTCTTTTATTTTTTTATTTTTGTTTTTGAGTTAGAGTCTCACTCTGTTGTCCAGACTGGAGTTTGGTGACTGCTCCCGGCCACTGCAGCCTCGACCTGCTGGGCTCCGGCGATCCTCCTGCCTCAGCCTTCCAAGTAGCCGGAATTACATGCACGCGCTACCACACCCGGCTGATTTTTTATTTTTTTTATTTTTATGTTTATTGTAGAGATGAGGTCTCGCCAAGTTGCCCAGACAGGTCTCGAACCCGCGGGCTCAGGCAATCCCACTCACCTCAGCTTCCCAAGGCACAGGATTACAGGCTGAGCCACCGAGCCCGGCACATTAACTTCTTAATGCCTCTAGTACTGAAAACACATTCTTTGGAGCTATCATATGTGTCCTTTCTAACTCCAGTTGAGCAGGATGGATCTTCAGGAAAGACACAGGGGTTAGAGGCTTATAGCTGAGATGTGTTTTAATCAAGTAATGAAACTAGTTTTCTGAAGATAAGTAGATGAATAGCATACATTTTGATTCCTTATAACAGCTCTGTGAGGAAAGTTATTGTTGCCATTTCACAGATGAAGAAAATGAAGTACAGAGAGTGTAAGTAGCTGTGTAATCGTACATCCTAATAAGTGGGAAGGCTGGATTCTGTTGTTACTTTTCTGATTTCAAAGCTATGATCCTAACTTTTACAACATTGTCTTGCTCTTTGATAAGTATTTATTTTGCTGAGTAGAGAGACATCTCCATTCCCTTCTGAAAGGACTCTTGTCCAGAGAGATTTGTAATTTACTAGAGGGAGCAGGTATGCTGAGACTCAGGTGCAAAGAAGAGGAAAACAGGCATGCTATTTGCACATCTACCCTTCAGGGAACTTGGGTACCAAACACTTTACTCTTTTTGTTTGTTTTGTTTTTGAGCTGGAGTCCCACACACAGGCTAGAGTGCAGTGGCACGCTCACAGCCACCACAGCCTCGACCTGCTGGGCTCAGGTGATCCTTCCCTCTCACCATTCCAAGTAGCTGGAACTACAGGCATGCACCACCATGCCCGGCTAATTTTTTATTTATCGTAGAGATGAGGTCTCACCAACTTGCCCAGTCTGATCTTGAACCCGTGGGCTCAGACAGTCCTTTCACCTTGACCTCCCAAAGTGCTGGGATTATAAGCAAGAGCTACCACCCCTGGCCTCAATTTACTTTTCATGAGCATTGGCAGTGAGAGAAATAACTTGTTGCTAAATCCCTCCTCAGAACCTCTTGTGTATTAGAAAGAGTAACAGGAAGGCTGTGGTCTTTGCTTTATTTGAAGTACTTCCATAATGGTAAAGAAGGAAAAGACTTTATCATTTGTAGGTTTTCGTGTGCAACACTGGTAGTGAATCCCCGACACTGGTTGTGATTGTAATCTCTTCTTGCCTTTGCACTGTTGTGAAGACACTGCAGAAATTTTCCAGCTTCTGTTGCTCCCTGGTGGAATATTCCATTAGGTTGGTTTTGTAAAGTTCTTTTATTTATTTATTTATATATTTTGAGTTGGAGTCTCACTCTGTTGCCCAGACTGGAGTGCAGTGGCCGCTCCCAGCCACCACAGCCTCGACCTGCTGGGCTCCAGCGATCCTTCCGCCTCAACCTTCCAAGTAGCTGGAACTATAGGCACGCGCTACCACGCCCGGTTAATTTTTTTGATTTATTATAGAGATGAGGTCTCACCAAGTTGCCCAGGTGGGTCTCGAACCCATGGGCTCAGGCAATCCACTCACCTCAGCCTTCCAAAGGCGCAGGAGATTACAGGCTGAGCCACCGAGCCCGGCTTTAATTTTTTTTTAAGACTAAGTAGATGCTTATCGTTGTAGAAAAAGTAATGCTCTACCAGATGTGTACATTTTTATTTTAGATGACTGAGTAATCTTTCTTCTTTTGAAGATAAAACACTAAAATGAACTTCTGCTAACTTTTCTGCTGAAAATGTTTGGACATCTGAGTTACTCTGACCCTAGAGTAGAGGCTGCTGTAATATCTCTGTAAGTACAATCTTGGTACGTTTCCCATTGGTAATAGCTTCTGATCCTAAGATCAATTGCATAAACCAATTTCAGGTAACTTTTCTCGCCTCTTTTGAATCCTCCCTCCTAATTTGGTATTCTGACCAAACTTTTTATAAATGGCTGCCTTAACCTCCTCTTAACCTGCCTCATAGATGGTAACAGCAGTGGGTGGGGGGTGGCATTAAAGTGAGGATCAACAAAGGTAAAAGAAGACTATTTATTTATTGAGTTGGAGTCTCACTCTGTCGCCCAGGCTGGAGTGCAGTGGCACACTCACAGCTACCCCAGCGTCAGCCTGCTGGGAGCCTGTGATCCTTCCAGCTTAGCCTTCCAAGTAGCTGGAACTACAGGTCCGTGCTACCACGCCTGGCTAATTTTTGATTTATTGTAGAGATGAGGTCTTGCCAAGTTGCCCGGGCTGGTCTCGAACGCGCGAGCTCAGTCAACTCAGTCACGTCGGCCTCCCAAAGTGCTGGAATTATAGGCTGATCCACTGAGCCCGGCGGTACGAAGACACTTTAGAAGCATTGGTTTTGCTGTGGTAAAAGCTTAATAGTATGAGAGCTTGAGTTTTTCAGTGAAGTGAAAGCTGAGGACATTTAGTCATTTTAAAGCAAATGTTAGTTCCTCTCCACAGACTGACAAATTTTTATTTGATTTGATAGTCTGAATCTGTGGTGTCTGCATAGAAGAGAGTACATAGAGACCATGTTTTGATGTTAGGAATTAGCCGTTTATTCATTTGTCAAATGTTTAAATACCACTTTGTGCAAAAATGATTTCTGCCATCAAGAAGCTTATACACCTAGTGTAACCAATGTGTTGTTTCATTGTTTGATGCTTGATGGAATAAAAAACATGTTAGATATTGAGTCCCTTTGAAGTGGCTAACCCTTGGTTATATGAAAACATTGAACCCATACCACAAAAGTTTTAAAGGGGAATGAATCTCTTATTTCTCCCTTAAGGTAAATTACAAAGAAAAGAGTTTCTGCCCATGTTTTTGGTTTAGTTCTTGGTTCTGTAGAAGATTTGACAAGTCCTATAATGTCATAACGGTTACTCATACTTTCATACTTCTCTGGATTAACAGGATTCAAGTAAAATTTCAACTCCACTTCAAAGGACTCACCCCAACCCCCTTTTAGTGGTGCTGTGACTTACACTGACTTACACTGTTCTGACTTACACTGTTGGGGGAGGGGATGGCAAAGAACTAGAATTCCATTTAGTTACCATTTAGCGATCACTTGCTACCTGCTAGGCACTTGACATATGTAATTTTGCAGAATCCTCATGACCTTGTGAAGTAGAAAATGAGACCCACAAGGATTTAGGTAATTTGCCTTAGGTCACATAGCCATTAAATGATAGAACAGAATTTGAGCCTAAATCAACCTGATTCTAATTTTATTCACTTATTTATTTATTTTGAGTCCAGTTTTTACTCTGTTGCCCAGGATGGAGTGCAGTGGCATGATCACAATGATCACAGCTCATGGCAGCCTCCATCTCCTGGGCTCAGGTAATCCTTTTATTTTGTTTTATCTTGTAGAAATGAGGTTTCGCTGTGCTGACCAGGCTGGTCTTGAACTTTGGAGATCAAGCAGTCCTCCCGCCTCCACCTCCCAAAGTATTAGGAATACAGGCGTGAGCTATGGTGCCTACCCTTTTTTTTTCTGAGTTGATACCATTAGTATCTCACGCTGTCACCCAGGCTGGAGTGCAGTGGCATGATCATAGCTCACCTCAGCCTCGACCTCCTGGACTTAGGTGATCCTTCTGCCTCAGCCTCCCGAGTAGCCAGGATGCCACCATGCACGAATAATTTTTTGTAGAGGTGGAGATATGTTGTCCAGGCTGGTCTTGAATTCCTGGACTCAAGCAATCCTCCCGCCTCGACCTCCCAAAGTTCTGGGATTACAGGCGTGAACTACCACACCTCTGAATCAGCTTGATTCTAAAACTTAGGCTACTCTTGTTTTTGCATCAAAAAGAACACCTTAGTTTAAAAGTTTAAACTTAGTTTTGCAAATTTGGAATACTATAAATAGATGGAAAACCCACAGAGAATTTTAAAAGGACAGTTTTGGAAATGGAGTAGAAATTGGAGAGGAACTCATTGATTTTTCAGCTGGTGGTTCATATAATACTACTGTCTTCCTGAATTTCCCAAAACTCATCTAGCTAAGATTTAAATTTAGCTTTGTTAGGCAGGAGTAGATAGAAGCTTGAAGAGGGGGATAGTGAAAACCTTGGCCATCTATATGCTAGGCACATCAGACATCAGCATGAAATCTGTTTGGGGAGCATATACGCTAAGTCCTAACTAGGGAGTGTGGTAGACACCCCCTACAATGTTCCTGGTCCTAACCTGAAATTAGGTTGCTTAGAAAGTGATGAGCTGGGTAGGAGGGCACTTGGTCGGCGAGTGGGTGTTCTGACTGACAAGTCAGTGTGATTGTGTTGTATCTGGGATGTCTTAGTTGTTTTGTGCTGCTTTAACAGAATACCACAGACTGGGTAATTTATCAAGAGGAGACACTCATTTCTCACAGTTTTAGAGGATAGGGAGTTCAAGATCAAGGCGCCAGGCAGTTTTGGTGTCTGGTAAGGAAGGGCCTGGTCTCACTTTCAAGATGATGCCTTGAATGCTGCATTCTTTGACAGAGAGGAACACTTCCTCACATAGCAGGAGAACAAAAAAGGGATAGCTTCCTCTTTGAGCCCTTTTTTAATAGCAGTGTTAATCCGTTCATGAGGGCAGAGCCCTCATGACCTAAACACCTCCCATTATGCGCCACCTCCAGGTACTGTTGTATTGAGAACTAAGTTTCCAACATAAATTTTGGAGGACACGTTCAAGTCATAGCATAGGATAAATGGGATGAGTAGCGTCTTTGGGTTCCTGTTTGGATGAAGGTGAGGTCACAGAGGCTCTTTACCTTCAGCTGACCTGTCTTGCAGAAAGCTAAGCCAGACACAGTGATTCTCAACCCTAGTTCTTTGTTCGAATCCATTGTATTTGAAAATTGACACTCTCACCCAGAATCATCACCACCTTCACTATCCCTATTCAAGGACTATTGAGTCAGAATGGAGGAAGGAGGGACCTTTTGTAATTGAGCGTTTATTTTGTTTTTTGTTTTTTTTGAGTTCGACTCACTCTGTCGCCCAGACTGGAGTGCAGTGGCTGCTCCCGACCACCGCAGCTTCGACCTGCTGGGCTCCGGCGATCCTTCCGCCTCAGCCTTCCGAGTAGCTGGAGTTACAGGCATGCGCTACCATGCCCGGCTGATTTTTTGATTTTATTGTAGAGCTGAGGTCTCGCCTACCCAGGCGGGTCTCGAACCCGCGGGCTCAGGCAATCCACTTACCTCAGCCTCCCAAAGGCGCGGGATTACAGGCTGAGCCACCGAGCCCGGCTCATTTATTCTTTTATTTTGCTTTTTTTAGAAAGTTCTTCAAGGATTCTGGGGTTTTCATGCAAACTGGAGAGTTCTTCAGGGTTTGTTGATAATGATGGTCATTGATTAAAATCTTTGCAGGTCAAGTTGGGCGCGGTGGCTCAAGCCTGTAATCCCAGCACTTTGGGAGGCAGAGGGGAGAGGATTGCCTGAGCTCAGGGGTTTGAGACCAGCCTGAGCAACATGGTGAGACTTCATCTCTATGATAAATCAAAAAATTAGCCAGGAGTAGTGGCACATACCTGTGGTTCCAGCCACTTGGAAGGTTGAGGCAGAAGGATCACCTGAGCCCAGTAGGTAAAGGCTGCAGTGACTTGAGCATGCCACTGCACTCCAGCCTGGGCAATAGAGTTAGACTCTGACTCCAAAAACAAGATTTTTGCAGGTCAGCTGGACGCACGGTGGCTTGTGCCTGTCTTAGTCCTTCAGGAGTCTGAGGTGGGAAGATAACTTCAGCCCAGAGTTCAAGGCTGTAGTGAGCTATAATATGATCACGCCACTGCACTCCAGCCCAAGCAACAGAGTGACAATTCCTCTCTCAGGAAAAAAACCTTTGCAGGTCAACGGGGTGCCTAGATTTTCTTGTTTGCCTGTCATTGTTAGGACCCTCTGAATCAGATGTTTCCTTGAATTCAAAAGCTAGAACCTTGTGAACCTTATCAATAACTTTACTCTTTCAGAGTGAAGGAGAAAGAGGTCACTTAGCTAAATTCTCTTCCTTGGAAGGCTTAGCAGGAGTATCACTTGAGGCCAGTAGTTTGGAACCAGTCTGGACAACATAGTGAGACCCTATCTCTTTAAAATTTTGAAAAATATTACCTGGGCGCACCCTTGTAGTCCCAATTTAGAGGCTGTGGTGAGAGGATCACTCAAGCCCAAGAGTTCAAGACTGCAGTGAACTATGATTGTGCCACTGCAGTCCAGCCTGGGTGACAGCAAGACTTCATTTCTTAACAAAATAAAGTCATTTCTTAACTGGGTGTGGTAGCGTACACCTATAGTTTCAGCTACTTGGAAGGCTGAGCGGAAGGATCGCCGGAGTCCAGCAGGTTGAGGCTGTGGTGGCTGGGAGTGTGCCACTGCACTCCAGTCTGGGTGACAGAGTGAGACTCCAACTCAAAAAATAAATAAATAAAATACGCAAATTTTGGTTTTGGGCTTTTAACTTATGTATGTATTTGATCTAGTTCTGTTTACTCTTTACAGTTATTTCCACCTGTCTCCCACCTATTTGATTTTCAGAAATTAATCCTCTGAGTGAAGCATTGCTGAAAACTTCTTTGATAAGGGAAAGTTTCCTTAAAACCAGTGAGAACAAGAAGGGATCTGAGGAGGTCCCTGGGAGCTCTGGACACATTGGTGTAGTTTTGTCTTGTTTTGCCTAGTTTTCACAACCTGTGCAGTGAGTCATTGTTGTACCTCATGTTTCACTGGTTCTCCTTGAATGAGAGCCTTTTTGATTTTGGAAAGGGAATGTAATGACAGAAAAATGGAGGGAAACTGTACAATTAAAGAAGGTTGTAGATTGTGTGTAGCCAGCAGTTCCTTAGTGAGAGCTTTATTTCTCATTCTTCCCTGAGAGGTGTTCATTCTACTTGGACATGAAATGTTTAACTTCCTTAATTTTATTTTGGTGTTTACACAAACTGATCTAACAACTTTGATTAGCTTGTGGTTGGGAGAGTGGTAAATGAGTGTTTATCTTGTTTGGAAACTTTACTGGAAAACTTTAATCTGCTTGTATAAAACCTAACATACAAAATATCAGACGTTATTAAAGTACCCTTTAAAATTTTACAATAAAACCCATATACTTAATAATCTGCATTTCCCCTATTCAGTCAGATGTCTCATAAAAATAAATTCAGAAACTTAAGGTTTTCCACACAGATGATAGGCATAGGCATGCAGGGAAGCTAATAAAAAGTAGTTTTTTGCACATGTTTCTAAAGGAATAAGAAATCAAGACTAACTTTCAAGCAGTGTTTCAGATTTAGCAACTTGGTAGTTGCTAAAAAAATTCCAGGCAAGCTACGCTTCTGAACCATTTTAAAAATAGAATCCGACTGGGTTCGGTGGCTCAGCCTGTAATCCTGCGCTTTGGGAGGCCGAGGTGAGTGGATTGCCTGAGCCTGCAGGTTCGAGACCCGCCTGGGCGACTTGGCGAGACCGCATCTCTATAATAAATAAATAAATAAAAATTAACCGAGTGTGGTAGCGTACACCTATAGTTTCAGCTCCTTGGAAGGCTGAGCGGAAGGATCGCCGGAGCCCAGCAGGTTGAGGCTGTGGTGGCTGGGAGCGTGCCACTGCACTCCAGTCTGGGTGACAGAGTGAGACTCCAACTCAAAAAAAAAAAAAAGAATCTTAAGCCGGGCTCGGTAGCTCAGCCTATAATCCCGCGCTTTGGGAGGTTGATGAGTGGATTGCCTGAGTCCGCTGGTTCGAGACCCGCCTGGGCAACTCGTCTCTACAATAAATCAAAAATTAGCCGGGCGTGGTAGTGCGCGCCTGTAATTTCAGCTACTTGAGTGGCTGCGGTGGCCAGGAGCGTGCCACTGCACTCTAGTCTGGGCGACAGAGTGAGACTCCAACTCAAAAAATAAATAAATAAATAAAATTAGAATCCTATAATAAGACCATGTTTTTAGGTGTATTCACTTCCTTGTCCTCTTTAGAATGTTACATGATTGTGAGTATAAGATTGTGCAACTGCTCAGTGCAGTAGGGTTGATTAATGAATGTTTATCTTCTTAAACTATCAGCAGTGGAAAGTAAGTAGCTGCTTATCTTAAGGTCATTGCTTTGCCCTCCACATCAACTTGCCTTAAGGATTGCCATAAGACATTTTCAGTTCACTTGGTTAATTTGTCCTAACATCCTGTTCAGCCTCAAACTTTCCAAACCTTTGGGGTTTGGTGCCTGTTCTCTCCTCAGCCCTGAGCCTTTATCCTTGCTATCCTTGGAGCCCTTATTCCTACCATTCCCTACTGATTGCCTCTTAGGAAATTACTCTGTAAGTCTGAGCATCTCAGCTTTTTTAAAAAACCTGAGCCCCCTTTTAAAATAAAACTTGGTCCCTAAAAATTCTGAGAACCCCTAGCTTCCTTGGAAAACATGCACAGGCCAGCAAAATTGGTACTTGTATGAGTTGATTCCTATGTCATGTAGGCGGCACTGACAATCTAGATCATGTTTAAAATTAAATTTACTTGCCCAATGTTTCCAGCCCCTCCCAAAGCAAACTCCTTTTCTCCTTTGGCCTATAATGTTTAACATAACTCTGAAAAGAATCATTAAAAAAAGTCCTCTGAAAACTTGAGTTTAGAAGCCTAGCAAGTGTTTGTGATGACAACTGAAAGTGTGTGTGTCATAAATTTCCTTCCTTCTCTGGTTTGGCTGCAATACTTGCTCCCCTTTCCAAGGGGTGGCAGCAGAGCACACAACATACCCTTCTGTGTACTATCTTTAATCAACTTGTAGTTTATTGGGGAAAATATCACAGAGGTTTCTGAACCAACCTTCTAGGTTTCAAATAGACACCCAAACAGAAACACTGCGGTTTTAGAGAGATACAACTTTAGCTGCCGATATGAGAGTAGCTTTTTTTGATAATGGTAGAACTGGATAGCCAACTTGTCTGCTTTTAAAGAAAACTCTTCTCTGTCCAGAAGACCTGTGGAATTGGCCACTAGAAGAAAATGTTCAGGGCAAGGTCTCTGGTAAATGAAGTCCCTATTCAATGCAAATCTGAAGGAAAACACCACAGTGCACATTTATGAAATTAATGTTACTATATGAAAATATGCTTTCTAAGACCTGTTTTCAGACACTCTTTGTAAAACCCTGTAGTTACAAAGCTAATATGGGTTCTGCTTTTTGTTCTTCCGCTACGGTGCTGTTTTCTTACTAGTCACTTGGCACATAAGCCCATTTAACTTGACATTGTAGCTGGCTTTTCTCACTTCTTATTTTTGCCAGTGGATATGTGAAATTCTATTAAACCTGGCATATTGGGCCACAGTGAAATTACGCGAGCTCATAGGGGAAAATTTAGACGTTTCTAATTTATCTTTTGTTAATCTCCCCATCCATTCTCCCATGACACTAACAATTTATTTATTTTTTTTTTTGAGTTGGAGTCTTACTCCGTCGCCCAGACTGGAGTGCAGTGGCTGCTCCCGGCCACCACAGCCTCGACCTGCTGGGCTCCAGCGACCTTTCCGCCTCAGCCTTTTGAGTAGCCAGAACTACAGGCACGCACTACCACGCCCGGCTGATTTTTTGATTTATTGTAGAGATGAGGTCTCACCAAGTTGCCCAGGCGGGTCATGAACCCGCCGGCTCAGGCAGACACTAATAATTTTAACTGTAGTATTAAACTTGTCATATCCTTTAAGGACCTGATCTACTAAAGGATCTCAGGAAGTATCTTTCTTTTCTTTTTTCTTTTTTTTTTGAGTTGGAGTCTTACTCCGTCGCCCAGACTGGAGTGCAGTGGCTGCTCCCGGCCACCACAGCCTCGACCTGCTGGGCTCCAGCGACCTTTCCGCCTCAGCCTTTTGAGTAGCCAGAACTACAGGCACGCACTACCACGCCCGGCTGATTTTTTGATTTATTGTAGAGATGAGGTCTCACCAAGTTGCCCAGGCGGGTCATGAACCCGCCGGCTCAGGCAGACACTAATAATTTTAACTGTAGTATTAAACTTGTCATATCCTTTAAGGACCTGATCTACTAAAGGATCTCAGGAAGTATCTTTCTTTTCTTTTTTCTTTTTTTTTTGAGTTGGAGTCTTACTCCGTCGCCCAGACTGGAGTGCAGTGGCTGCTCCCGGCCACCACAGCCTCGACCTGCTGGGCTCCAGCGACCTTTCCGCCTCAGCCTTTTGAGTAGCCAGAACTACAGGCACGCACTACCACGCCCGGCTGATTTTTTGATTTATTGTAGAGATGAGGTCTCACCAAGTTGCCCAGGCGGGTCATGAACCCGCCGGCTCAGGCAGACACTAATAATTTTAACTGTAGTATTAAACTTGTCATATCCTTTAAGGACCTGATCTACTAAAGGATCTCAGGAAGTATCTTTCTTTTCTTTTTTCTTTTTTTTTTGAGTTGGAGTCTTACTCCGTCGCCCAGACTGGAGTGCAGTGGCTGCTCCCGGCCACCACAGCCTCGACCTGCTGGGCTCCAGCGACCTTTCCGCCTCAGCCTTTTGAGTAGCCAGAACTACAGGCACGCACTACCACGCCCGGCTGATTTTTTGATTTATTGTAGAGATGAGGTCTCACCAAGTTGCCCAGGCGGGTCATGAACCCGCCGGCTCAGGCAGACACTAATAATTTTAACTGTAGTATTAAACTTGTCATATCCTTTAAGGACCTGATCTACTAAAGGATCTCAGGAAGTATCTTTCTTTTCTTTTTTCTTTTTTTTTTGAGTTGGAGTCTTACTCCGTCGCCCAGACTGGAGTGCAGTGGCTGCTCCCGGCCACCACAGCCTCGACCTGCTGGGCTCCAGCGACCTTTCCGCCTCAGCCTTTTGAGTAGCCAGAACTACAGGCACGCACTACCACGCCCGGCTGATTTTTTGATTTATTGTAGAGATGAGGTCTCACCAAGTTGCCCAGGCGGGTCATGAACCCGCCGGCTCAGGCAGACACTAATAATTTTAACTGTAGTATTAAACTTGTCATATCCTTTAAGGACCTGATCTACTAAAGGATCTCAGGAAGTATCTTTCTTTTCTTTTTTCTTTTTTTTTTGAGTTGGAGTCTTACTCCGTCACCCAGGCTGGAGTACAGTGGCTCGCTCATGGCCACCACAGCCTCAACCTGCTGGACTCGTAATCCTTCTGCCTCAGCCTTCTAAGTAGATCTGGTCAGGCCAGTTTGGGGTTTTTAATTTCCTATATGTTGTAAATTCTATTGTGTTCATATTGCCACTTGTTTGTATAAAATTGGTAAGCTAGTTTTCTAAGCATAATAAAATTAACAATTCATTGATAATTTAGTGAAAACACAAATTAACACTCAGGATAGCATGCTTTGGCTTTTCTGCTGTACGCTATCAGGTTAAGACACCAAGAGATCTTAAAAGGCCCTTTTTTTAGTTTTGCTTTTTTTGAGACTGAAGTGTAGTGGTACTGTCCATAGCTCACTGCGGCTTCAAGTTCTTGGGCTCAATCAAACAGTCCTCCTGCCTCAGCCTCTGAGTAGCTAGAGCTACAGACACGTGCCACCACACCCAGCTAATTTTTAATATTTTGTAGATGAGGTTTCTCACTATGTTACCAGGCTGGTCTCAATTTCCTGCCCTCAAGCAGTCCTCCCACTTTGACCTCCCAAGTGCAAAAATTATTGGCATGAGCCACCACGCCCAGCCCATCTTTATAAATTTTTTAAAATGCAGATTTATTGAGATAGAATTTATGTGCCAAAATATTTATCCCCCTTCCCCTTTTTTTTGAGTCAGGAGGGTCTTACTCTGTTGCCTGGGCTGGAGGTCAGTAGATGATTATACCCACCATAGCTTCAACCTACTGGGCTCAGGTGCTTGTTCCGCCTCGGCCACTGTACTTGGCAATTTTTTTTTATTTTTGTAGAGGTGAGATCTCTCTATGTTGCCCAGGCTGGTCTTGAACTCCTGGGCTCAAGCAATCCTCTTGCCTCAACCTCCCAAAGTGCTAGGATTATAGATGTGAACTACCGCCCCCTCCGGCCTAAAATTACCCCCTTTAAAGTGTACCATTTGCTGGGTTTTTTTTCAGAGTTATGCAACCCTCAAATACTAATTTCAAAATATTTTCTTTACAAGAAGAAAAAAATTACAATCTTAAGATTTTTAAAAAATTTTAGTCTGCTTTCTCATTTGTGAATTATCTTTTCTTTGTTTTGTTTTTGCTTTTTGAGACAGTTTCTCACTTTGTTAAGGCTAGAATGCAGTGACACTATCACAGCTCATCACAGCTCCCAACTCCCAAGTAACTGGGACTACAGGTGCATGCTACTATGCCTGGCTAATTTTTTTGTAGAGATGAGATCTCGCTTTGTTGTCTAGGCTGGTATGGAACTCCTGGGCTTGGGCAATCCTCTCCCCTAAGCCTCCCAAAATGCTGGGATTATAGATACTGAGCCTCCATGCCTGACCTGGGATTTTATTTATTTATTTTTAGTTGGAGTCTCACTCTGTTGCCCAGGCTGGAGTGCAGTTGCACACTCACTGCCACCGCAGCCTCGACCTTCTGGGCTTAGGTGACCCTTCTGCCTCAGCCTTCCAAGTAACTGGAACTACAGGCATGCACCACCATGCCTGGCTAATTTTTTGATTTATCGTTTTTTGCTCAGGCTGGTCTCGAACCCCTAAGCTCAGGCAGTCCTCTCGCCTCCGTCTCCCAAAGTGCTGTGATTATAGGCTTGAGCCACCGCACCTGGCTGCTTGGAATTCTTACAGAAAATATTTCCATCAACCCAAATAGAAACGTTGCATCTTTTAACAATTACTCCTCATTCCTCCCTCTCCCCAGCCCCTGGCAGCCACTAATCTACTTTTGTCTCTCTAGAATGCCTGTTCTGAACATTTTGTATGAATAGAACTGTACAATGTGCGGTCTTTTCTGACCATTTTTACTTAATGTATACATCATTCCTTTTATTGCTGAGTAATATTTCATTGTATATATGTATATCGCATTTTGTTTATTCATTTCTTGATTGGACAAATGGGTTATTTTTACTTTTTGACTATTATGAATAATGCCTCAGTGATCTTTCAAGCACAAGTTTTGGTGTTTTACACATGTTGTCATTTTCTTGAGTGTATGCCTAAGAGTAGAATGGTTGGTCATATGATAACTTCTGAGTGTAACCTCTTAAGGAACTGGCAGACTTTTGCAAAAGTATCTTACCATTTAACATTTCCAGCAGTAGTGAATAAAGATTGCAGTTTCTTCACATCCCGTATCTTTGTAGAAATAGCTGTTCAACCTTTTGCCCATGTTTTATTTGGGTTAACTCATCTTTTTGTTGTTGAGTGGTAAGAGTTCTTTATGTATTATTGATATCCTTTATAAAAATCTTACCAGATAATATGATTTGCAAATATTTTCTCCCATTCTGTGGGGTACCTTTATACTTTTTTGATGGTGTCCTTTGAAGTAGCAAAAAATTTTTTATTTTGAAGTCCACTTGATGCAGATCATCTATTTTATTTTATTTTATTTTTTGAGTTGAAGTCTCACTCTGTTACCCATACTGGAATGCAGTGGCACGCTCATGGCCACCGCAGCCTCAACCTGCTGGGCTCCGGCGATCCTTCCGCCTCAGCCTTCCAAGTAGCCAGAACTACAGGCATGTGCTACCATGCCCTGCTAATTTTTGATTTATTGTAGAGATGAGGTCTTGCCAAGTTGACCAAGTGGGTCTCAAACCCGTAGGCTCAGGCAATCCACTCGCCTCGGCCTCCTAAAGTGCTGGGATTATAGGCTGAGCCACTGAGCCCGGCCCTAATTTTTAAATAGTAGTTTTTCATTTGGGTATTAGTGAAAGTTCATTACATTTATATTTTCTAAACCAAGAAGAGTCCGGATGAAAAAAAGAATAAAACCTACAGGAATCCTTTTTGAAGAAGAATTGCCTAGAATGAGCTACCCAGGTGGTTTTAATGTTTAGCCAAAGTTGAGAACTGCTATTTTAGGGAAATTTTTTAAGCATAAATGGACTCAGTAATTTAAAATTGTCTTACTGTAAAAAAGTACAGAACATGAAATTTAGTCTTGCCCATTTATAAATATACAGTTCAGAAGTATTAAGTACATTCACTCTCCAGAACTCCTTTCATCTTATAAAACAAACTCTGTGCTCATTAGATGGTAACTCTCTATTTACCTCTTAGTCCAGTTGCTGTCTCTATGTCATATTCCTGTCTTAGTCATATTCCTGTCTCTATGACATTTGACTACTCTAGGTACCTCGTATAAGTGAAATATGTAGTGTTTTGTCCTTTTATGTCTGCCTTATTTCCCTTAGCATAATGTGCTCGTGGTTCATCCATGCTATAGCATGTCAGAATTTCCTTCCTTTAAGGCTGAATAATTACTGTGTATACAAAGGGGACCCTCAAAAATCTGGAATTATCTCTGGGAGGACTGGCCCCTTATAGTACACTCAGAACTTGTTCCTCTGGATCAGACGGTCAACCCAAGTTTTTATCTGGAAGTTTTGAGAAGTCTGCATCACGATTTGCAGAAGAAATGTCCCAAGTTGTAACAAACAGGTGACTGGTGCTTTAACCATGACAACTTACCTGCCCACGCTGCACTGAATGGTCAGCAGTTTCTGATCAAAAGTGGCATGACCTCCGGGCCCCAGCCTCCCTGTTGAAGTGATTGTTTTTGTTTTCCTTGGATTTAAAAAGTCCTCAAAGGGAAACATTTTGCCAATATGGAAGAGACAAAATTTAAAAAAAGACAGACGTACTAAAAGACATCAAAACTGAAGAGTTCAAAATCTGTTTTTAGCAGTGGAAAAAGCATCTTGATAATTGTATTGCAGCAAAGTGAAAGTACTTTGAGGGTGACTGAAGTTTAAACATGTAAGAATAAATATTGGGCCGGGCTCGGTGGCTCAGCCTGTTATCCCGCGCCTTTGGGAGGCTGAGGTGAGTGGATTGCCTGAGCCCGCGGGTTCGAGACCCGCCTGGGCAGCAAGACCTCGTCTCTACAATAAATCAAAAAATCAGCCCGGCGTGGTAGCGCGAGCCTATAATTCCGGCTACTCGGAAGGCTGAGGCAGAAGGATCGCCGGAGCCCAGCAGGTCGAGGCTGCAGTGGCCGGGAGCGGCCACTGCACTCCAGTCTGGGCAACAGAGTGAGACTCCAACTCAAAAAAACAAAACAAAACAAAACAAAACACAAAGAATAAATATTGGGCCAGGCACAGTGACTCACACCTATAATCCCAGCACTTTGGGAGGCCAAGGTGAGAGGATTGCCTGAACCCACGGGTTCAAGACCAGTCTGGGCAATTTGGTAAGACCTCATCTCCTAAATAAATTGAAAAATTAGCCAGGTATGGCGGCGCACACCTGTAGTTCCAGCTACTTGGATGGCTGAGGCGAAAGAAGCTTCCAAGCCCAGCAGGTCAAGGCTGCAGTGGTCATGAGCATGCCGCAAAAGAAAAAAATACACAATTGTATAAATTCTGGGGTTTTTTGGGTCCTCTCTCATATATATACACACACACACCCTACATTTTTGTTTCTTCAACCACCAGTGAACATTTGGCTATTGTGAATAATGCTGTGAACATTTGTATGCAAATACCTGTTTCACTCTTTTGAATATATACTTGGAAGTGAAATTGGAGAATCATGTGGCAGTTGTGTGTTAATTTTTTTTTCTTTTGGGGGAACTACCACACTGTGATCCAGTGACTGTACCATTTTATATTCCTACTAGCAATGCACAGGATTTCAGTGTCTCCATATCTTCTCCAGCCCTTGTTGTTTTTTTGTTTTTTTGAGTTGGAGTCTCACTCTGTCGCCCAGACTGGAGTGCAGTGGCTACTCCCGGCCACCGCAGCCTCGACCTGCTGGGCTCTGGCGATCCTTCTGCCTCAGCCTTCCAAGTAGCTGGAACTACAGGCATGCACTACCACACCTGGCTGATTTTTGATTTATTGCAGAGATGAGGTCTCGCCAAGTTGCCCGGGCGGGTCTCGAACCCGCGGGCTCAGGCAATCCACTCACCTCAGCCTCTCAAAGGCATGGGCTTACAGGCTGAGCCACTGAGCCCGGCTCTTTTTTTTTTAAATAGTAGTTGTTCTAACTGGTGTGAAGTGACATCACATTGTGGTTTTGATTTGCATTTCTCTAGTGATTAGTAATGAGTTGATGTGCAGTTTTATGTTTGCTTTATGTAAAACTAGGAATATTTTATAATGACTTTGTTGTTTTGTTTTGTTTTTAATTTGAGTCGGGGATCTCACTCTGTTGCCCAGACTGGAGTGCAGTGGCACAATCACAACTCACAAAAACCTTACCAGTTAAGTCTTAACTGGTAGTTGATAAGTATCTTGGGAAGTTGCAAATTAAACAAAAACATTGCTAGCATCAGTACTGAAATTAGGAAGGGGCTGGTGACTTCTCAAAAGGGATCTTCCATGTGGCAGGGCTTTGATGGTATCGTCCATAGTAAAGATTTTGGTCCCATTTTTTACTTACAGAAAACTTATGTGGGAACCCAGAGTTAATCGGGCTGTCAACACATTGCTTTTTTTAAAATCAAACTCAAAATCGCAGTTGATACATTACTATTTAGAGTGAAGGAGTTAGCATGAGAGAGATTCCATAACTGGGATATTTGTATGACTTCTAAAGTGCTTTCCTATTATGAAGGTTCTTAGGGTAATAAATTAGTGATTATAAATTTGTCTAGACTTTGGAAAGACTTGTTGCATTTTCTTGGCATGACATCTCTCACTGAAGAACTGCCAGATTCCAAGTCTCTGCCATGGGCAGTTCTCTCTGCCAGATTCTAGCCTGTTGGCACCCCGTTATCATAGATCACTTCTTTATCCTTGAGGAATGAGGTGTTTCCTTAGTGTCTCTGCATGTGCCTTCTTTACACAGCTAATCTCACTCACTATTCAATCTAATAATTGAGCACATATTATATTCTGAGCACTGTTTCTAGCTCTGGATATACTTTGGTGAACACTTTAGAATCCCTACATTATTACTTTGAGAGTGACCTGTTTCAGTTACTTGAAGGGCATCTCACTCCAGCTGACTTTTACTAAAGATAAACATGAATTTAAACCTTATACTTAAGTGGTATTTGAACCTCTAATGAGTTGTTCTTTCTTCTGCAGCAATGGCACCAGCATGATATCATTGATCATTCCTCCCAAAGACCAGATTTCACGAGTGGCAAAAATGTTAGCAGATGAATTTGGAACTGCATCTAACATTAAGTCACGAGTAAACCGCCTTTCAGTCCTGGGAGCCATTACATCTGTACAACAAAGACTCAAACTTTATAACAAAGGTAATCTGGAGTTTGATAATCATTTTCCTTCTCTACATTGTCTTTGTTATAGTATATACTTTGGTCTTGTCATGGTGCTTTGTTCACTAATGTTTCCTTCAGCCACCTGTCATCAATGTCACTTTGGCCCTGGTGTTTAGCCTTTTCTTGGTTGTTTGTTTTTGTTTATTGAAAGTTAACTAGTATTTATGGAACTTAAAATAATAAATCCCACTGAAACATCTCAGGAAGTTTTAAAATTAGGGAGGCGGGCACAGTAACTCATGCCTGTAATCCCAGTACTTTGGGAGGCGGAGGTAAGAGGATTGCCTGTGTCCAGGGGTTCGAGACCAGCCTGGGCAATGCACAGGGTTCCAGAGTGAGACCTCATCTCTACAATAAATCAAAAAATTAGCTCGGCGTGGTGTTGTGTGCCTGTAATTCCATCTATTTGGAAGGCTGAGGAAGAAGAATCGCCTGAGCCCAGCAGGTCGAGGCTGCAGTGGCTGAAAGCATGCCACTGCACTACAGCCTGGGCAACAGAGTGAGACTCCTACTCAAAATAAATTAGGGAGAGAAACTTCTCCCTGGGAGATTTAAAGCTATGTGGAAACATTTTCTATTAATGGAGGAAAACTGAGTGTGAATTAAAGTAGAGGTATTGTTTATGTTCTTTGCAGTACCTCCAAATGGTCTGGTTGTTTACTGTGGAACAATTGTAACTGAAGAAGGAAAGGAAAAGAAAGTCAACATTGACTTTGAACCTTTCAAACCAATTAATACGTCATTGTATTTGTGTGACAACAAATTCCATACAGAGGTAAGAAATTCAAGCACAGAACATTTTCATCACTCCAGAAAGAAATCCCATACCCATTAGCAGTTCTTCCCCATCCTCCCAATTCACTTAGTCTCAGCAACCACTAATCTGTTTTCTTTCTACAGATTTGCTTATGCTGGACATTTCATATAATGGAGTCATACAATTTGTGGCCTTTCACTTAGCTTTATGTTTTCAAGGTTCACACATGTGTGGTTATATGTATTAGTAGACTTTATCCTTTTTTACTACCAAATACTATTCCATTATATAGATATGCCTTATTATATGTATCTGTTTATGAATTGATGAGCATTTGGGTTGTTTCCACTGTTTGGCTATCATGAATAATGCTGCTATGAACATTCATGTCCAAGTGTCAGTGTGGCTGTATGTTTTTATTTTTCTTGGATATATATCTAGGATTGGAATTGTAAGGTCATGTAATAGCTATGTTTAATTAACTCTTGAGAAGTTGCTAGACTGTTTTCCAAACACTTTGTGCCATTTTACATAACTGACTGTCTTTAAAAAGCAAAAACTTAGCCGGGCTCGGTGGCTCAGCCTGTAATCCCGCGCTTTGGGAGGCTGAGGTGAGTGGATTGCCTGAACCCGCCGGTTGGAGACCCGCCTGGGCAACATGGCGAGACCTCATCTCTACAGTAAATCAAAAATTAACCAGGCGTGGTAGTGCGCGCCTGTAGTTCCAGCTACTTGGAAGGCTGAGGCGGAAGGATCACCAGAGCCCAGCAGGTCGAGGCTGCGATGGCTGGAAGTGGCCACTGCACTCCAGTCTGGGCAACAGAGTGAGACTCCAACTCAAAAAAGAAAAACAAAAAAAAAAACCCTACATTTATTATGACACTGGTCATTCAGCATGTTTGAAGAAAGTGCTAAACTGGGATTGGAGAACTAATTAGATATGAAGAGATAATTGTCTGATCTCTGTGTCTCCTTATGTACAGTGATACTTGCCCACCATATTCCTTGCACTCAGCTTTCACCTCACAAATTGTAACATTTTTAGTAGCAGAACTGTAAGAGCTCTTTTTGTTTCCCTCTCCCCATGAAACTTTTGAGTGACAGGGCTGCCATAAGATGAACTCTAATGGTGGAAAGGAAACCTCATTAGAGTGACCTAAATCAGTCAACAGTAGAACAATCAAGAATTCACAGCTGGCTCCTAGTTGAGTCTTTTGCCTTTCATCGACCTAGGGAAAAACCTCTACAGTGGAATTAGAACTGACATTTGTCGACACTGTTTACAATGGATGATTTTTGCTAACTTGACGGGATGTCCATTTACAGTTGGATCTTGACTACATAGACAATCCAGACTTTTTCTCTTAGCTACCACAGTCTCATTTACTTACCTGTATCTGGTTTGATGAAAACAGACTTTGAATCTTGTTGGTTTTAAGCAGTTTCAGGTACTCGTGGCTGGCTTTAGCTCACTCCCTGAGTTATCCTCATTGGGTTTTCTAAGCCTTAACTCCTTTTCCAAGGTACTGTTTAATCTTGCTAGCTAACTTTGTACATTTCGGCTTTAACTGATAGGTCAATAAATAGAAACGAATGTAGTATACTGTACAACGACACAGTTTATGTCCTATTTAATCAGGGTAAGTATACATTCTTATAAGGGATAAGCATTCCCTCATAGGCAGACTTGTTGAAAACCTCAATCTACCTAAGAGATCATTATGATATGGCTATATTTTTAACATGTGCAGTATTTATAGCAGTATGATAATTATCTAGCATGGTTTTGTTAAAGATGAATTATTAGTTTATTAATCTACTGTCTAGTCAGTTATTGAAGGGGCTGTTTTCTTCCATAGTTAAAATGGAATGGGTAATCATTTCTTAGTTCTAAAAAGGTTGCCCCCTGGCAGTTAGAGATCTACCAAGCCTATAGTATATAAACTCCATCATAAGAACTTTTCTCTGTATGGGTCCCAGGACTCTTTAATTATTTTCTCTTTGAGGAGTCATAAATAATGGAGATAAAAAGCTAACCCAGAAGGAGAACTTTTCCATAAAATTCAAAATCATTAGGTGTAACTTTTTTTTTTTTTGAGTTGGAGTCTCACTCCGTGGCCCAGATTGGAGTGCAGTGGCTGCTCCCAGCCACTGCAGCCTTGACCTGCTGGGCTCCGGCGATCCTTCCGCCTCAGTCTTCCAAGTAGCTGGAACTACAGGCACGTGCTACCACACCTGGCTAATTTTTTATTTTATCATAGAGATGAGGTCTCGCCAAGTTGCCCAGCAGGTCTCGAACCTGCGGGCTCAGGCAATCTACTCACCTCAGCCTCCCAAGGCGCGGGATTACAGGCTGAGCCACCAAACCCAGCCAGGTATAACATTTTTTTAAAACTAAGTTTGAATTTTACATTTAGATATTAATGATGCGCAAGATAGTGGAGGTGAATGAAACATTTCAAAACTAGATCTTTTTAAATGTGGTAACATACTGAGGCTAAAAATAAATAAAGCTAGATCTTTTTATAGACTGTTTTTGAGTTTTGTGCTTATGTACTCCTACTCTAGAGTTAATTTACAAGATACTCTCATTTGCCATGATGGAGACTGTCTGTTAATGCCAGGGTTATTAATGATAACAGAAAGCTAACTTTTGCAAGTTAGGTCCTTAATTTGAATGTTATACTTATAGCCTATCATAAGTCAAAATCAAATCAAGAACTAGGAAAAAGTTGAGCCCTGTAACTTTGTGTCGAGTTAGGGTTTTTTTGTAGATTTGTCAATTTGTTTTATTGTTGTAAAACACACTTAAAATTTGCCATCTTAACCATTTTTTAAAAGTGTACAGTTCACTAGTATTAAATACATTTATAATATGCAGTTAGCACCAGCATGCATCTCCAGAATTCTCATCTTATAAAAGTGAAACTACACCCGTTAAACAAGAATGCTCTGTTCCCCCTTTCTTCCAGTCCCCGGCAACCATCATTCTCCTTTTTTGTCTCTATGATTTTAATTACTATAGGTACCTCATGTAAGTGAATTCATATAGTATTTGTCCTTTTATGACATAAACATTATGCTTATTTCACTTAGCATAATGTTTCAACCCTATTGTAGTATGTTTTAAAATTTTCTTCCTTTTTTTCTGAGTTGGAGTCTCACTCTGTCACCTAGGCTGGAGTGCAGTGGTGCGCTCACAGCCACCACAGTTTCTACCTGCTGGACTCAAGGTGATCCTTCTACTTCAGCCTTCCAAGTAGCTGGAACTACAGGCTCACACTACCACACCTGGCTAATTTTTTGATTTAGTGTAGAGACGAGGTCTCACCAAGTTGCCTGGGCTGGTCTCAAACCCTTAGGCTCAGGCAATCCTCTCACCTCAGCCTCCCAAAGTGCTGGGGTTATAGGCTTGAGCCACCATGTCCAGCCAAATTTTCTTCCCTTTTGAGACTAAGTAATATCTCATTGCATGGATGATACCACATTTTGCTTATCCATTCATCTATCAGTGAATACTTTGGTTACTTCCATGTTTTGGTTGTCATGAGTAATGCTGCTATAAAAATGAGTATACATATCTTTATTGGTTTTATATTTCCATGCCCATGCCAGGTTTGTTGAGAGACATCTCACAGATACTGTTGGTTATTTAGGTTCAGATTTGTCCGTAACCCTTACGTTTATTTTTATAGCTGAAATCTATAAATTGTTCCATAGAATGGTTTTTCCACAGCACTCATCCCATGGCGAGTGGGGTGAAAGGGCTTGTATATGTTTTCTCAGGTTTTTTCTTGACCTTAGCAAAGCTTTGGTGTTTACCCTGTGGTACTTGTGTTTGCTTTTCAGGCTCTTACAGCACTACTTTCAGATGATAGCAAGTTTGGCTTCATTGTAATAGATGGTAGTGGTGCACTTTTTGGCACACTCCAAGGAAATACACGAGAAGTCCTGCATAAATTCACTGTGGATCTCCCAAAGAAACACGGTAATATCAGGGGAGAGCATGAGGCCACTTACTTCATGTCTAGCAATAAGGAAACAAATACTATGATCGGGGGAGTCAGTCCAGATGATGGGAAGAGAAGTATCCTAGAATGATTCATGACTCGTTGGTACTTGTGGCTCTTCTGTTGACATCAGAATTAGTTACTCCCTGAAAAATAAGTAGCAGCTTATGCTAAACAGTTAAGGAAATGGTGATCTTTTTGTCCTTTTCTTGGATGATGACATGATTGACTATTTTACTGCTTTTTAATTTGAAGCCCTCTTGTATGTAATAATTGCCTTTTTCTCTCACTACTTTTGTGTCAAAGGTAGAGGAGGTCAGTCAGCCTTGCGTTTTGCCCGTTTGAGAATGGAAAAGCGACATAACTATGTTCGGAAAGTAGCAGAGACTGCTGTGCAGCTGTTTATTTCTGGGGACAAAGTGAATGTGGCTGGTCTCGTTTTAGCTGGATCAGCCGACTTTAAAACTGAACTAAGTCAATCTGATATGTTTGATCAGGTATGTGAGAAGTAGATGCTTCATTATGTAAGTCTCAGGTGGGAGTAGGCAAGGCCTCTGTATGAGCAGTGGGACACGTTCATTGTATTGAATTTATATATATATTTTTTGAGTTGGAGTCTCACTCGCCCAGACTGGAGTGCAGTGGCCGCTGCTGGCCACCGCAGCCTCGACCTGCTGGGCTCTGGCGATCCTTCCGCCTTAGCCTTCTAAGTAGCTGGAACTATAGGCGCATGCTACCACGCCTGGCTAATTTTTTTTTTTTTTTTTTTAATTGTAGAGATGAGGTCTCGCCTGCCCAGGCAGGTCTTGAACCCACGGGCTCAGGCAATCCTCACTCACCTCAGCCTCCCAGAGGCGCAGGATTACAGGCTGAGCCACTGAGTCTGACTTGAATTTAAATTTTTTTTATTCCCTGGGTTAAGAAACCTACCTTTGAGTTCAATGGAGTAGGTATATAGGTGTTAAAAAACATTCCCCCAGGCTTTTCTTGACCCTTTCTCTTGAAATCAGCCATTTTTAGGTGAAATTTTTATGGGCCCCGTACAGGTCCCTGGTTTAGTGGGTTGTCATAATTGACTTCAAAGTGGAGTCTGAATTCAAAGAAACAAGAACCTATTTTTTTAACTGTCTTTTTTCTGATTTATTCCTGGAGATGAAACTCTCAGCAATATGACAGAGGTGACTAAGCATTTAATATAGGGGGATTTCTTGGTTTGTGACATGGGCTCAGCCATAACACATTCCCAAAGTTTTCTCCTGGAGGGGAAGCCTGGTGGAAGGTCCACTGTGGAAGGTCCACTGAAAAAATTGTCATGTACTCTACTACCTTATTTGGCAGGAGCCACTGGTTCTGCCTTTCCTCCACAAGGAACCTATTTTTCTTGGCACTTAATGAGTTATCCTATAGTAGATCTTACAGAATGTTTGATGTGATGGGCTGGGAGGTTTTGCCCTGGCAGAGTTGCTCACTGTGAGAGCAGCTTTTCAGAAAATGGGATTCCTTCCCCATATTTAGACTTCAGTGATTGTAATACTGAGCTCTGCATGCTGTTAAGAGATGGTGGGTTTTGGTGAAGGTGTTTTGAAGTACTAATAATAATTTTTTTGTGTCAGAGGTTGCAATCAAAAGTTTTAAAATTAGTTGATATATCCTATGGTGGTGAAAATGGATTCAACCAAGCTATTGAGTTATCTACTGAAGTCCTCTCCAACGTGAAATTCATTCAAGAGAAGAAATTAATAGGTATCAATGAAATGCAACTATTTTACTTTGTGAAGTGTTTTTGTGTGTATATATATATATACATATATATGTATCTACATGATTATATGTGAAACAAGTCACCCAAACAGTAAAAGAGAAGATTTAGCATTTCTGTTAAAATCTTCTGCCTCAATGTAATCACCATTTTTTCTTTTTTTCTTTCTTTTTTTTTTTTTGTCAGAGTCTCACTCTGTTGCCTAGGCTGGAGTACAGTGACACACTCACCCACCATAACCTAAACCTGCTGGGCTCAGGTGATCCTTCTGCTTCAGCCTTACGAGTAGCTAATTTTTTTTTTTTTTTTTTTTTTTTGAGTTGGACTCTCACTCTGTCACCCAGACTGGAGTGCAGTGGCATGCTTACAGCCACCCCAGCGTCAACCTGCTGGACTCTGGTGATCCTTCCACCTCAGCCTTCCAAATAGCCGGAACTACAGGTGTGTACTACCACGCCTGGCTAATTTTTTGATTTATTGTAGAGACAGGGTCTCTACAGTAGAGGTCACCATGGTGCCCAGGCTGGCCTTGAAACCGTGGGCTCAGGCAATCCTCTCACCTCCACCTTCCAAAGTGCTGGGATTGCAGGCATAAGCCACTGTGCCCAGCATTTTTCACTTTCTTTAGTCATTTAGTCTAATAAGTGTGTATCTATTAGGAAAACTTTAATATATATGTCCTATTGACCTATTCCTAATCACAGGACGATACTTTGATGAAATCAGCCAGGACACAGGCAAGTACTGTTTTGGCGTTGAAGATACACTAAAGGCTTTGGAAATGGGAGCTGTAGAGATTCTAATAGTCTATGAAAATCTGGATATAATGAGATATGTTCTTCATTGCCAAGGCACAGAAGGTATGAGAATTAGGAAATGTGGTTGCTATTTGTGACTGACCGAGGAAGCTTGGGGTGGAGACTGGGGAGGGGTGGCTGATTTTAGGAGCAATCCAGAGGCAGATCTACCCCATTCCCCACTCCTTCGGTCTGTAGCACATTTCCTCATAGTTTCTTTGGGTTTTTATTGTTGTTTTGCTAAGGACCAGGACTGTGTCTTGAATGTCTTCTTCTGGCTGGGGCATTGTACCTTGTAGACACTCAGTGTGCACTAACATGTGTTATGGAAAAAAGGCTGATAGAATGAGCCCAGGAGCCCTTTCCTCATCTAACCTCATCCCATGGGGCTTACGCTGGTTAGTATATGAGAACCAAGCTAACACCTTTTTTTCCTCCTGATACCACAGAGGAGAAAATTCTCTATCTAACTCCAGAACAAGAAAAGGATAAATCTCATTTTACAGACAAAGAGGTATGTGATTGTTTCCTTGGTCATCTGCTATCTACCAACACATACTGACTGATTCCAGGGGAAAAGGCCAAGTTATGGTTACTGCAGCCTCTTTTATTTTGTTTGGTTTTTAAATAGTTAAGCAATCAGAAAGACATTATCTTTATTCTGGAAATATGAGTAGTAGAGAGTAAAATTTGATTTGAACAGTGCCTCTTCTGTAAACTTGTGCTGCTTTCTTCACTTTATCAGCACTTCCACGGCAGTGGCTTCTCTGGGTTTGGTCTCAATGCAGCATCACAGGTTAAAGTGTCACCTTCTCGTACAAGAGGCTTTAAGTGGTAGCCTCCTCACATTCTGAGGTGGAGAGCTTTGTTCTCACAAGGCCACTCCCAAAAGCAGTTGTGGCAATGTCTCTTTTGGGCTGCTGAATGAGTGCTGCTTAGAGATAACTACCACAGCCTGACTTTTAATAGTCACAAATAGGAATTGAAAGCCAAAAACACACTGAGTATGTGTTGTTGACATTTCGTTACTGAGGGTAGAGCATGAGAAGTATTGTTTGAAATAATCAGAATTTTTGTGTTCGTTGTGTTACCAGATACCAGAATTCATTTGCGGAGCCTTATTTATTTATTTATTTTTTGAGTTGGAGTTTCACTCCATCGCCCAGGCTAGAGTGCAGTGGCATGCTCCCGGCCACTGCAGCCGTGACCTGCTGGGCTCCGGCAATCCTTCCACCTCAGCCTTCCAAGTAGCTGGAACTACAGGCGTACACTGCCATGCCTGGCTAATTTTTTATTTATTTATTTATTTTTTATTTTTTATTTTTTGAGTTGGAGTCTCACTCTGTCACCCAGACTGGAGTGCAGTGGCTCCTCCCGGCCACCGCAGCCTCGACCTGCTGGGCCCCGGCGATCCTTTTGCCTCAGCCTTCCGAGTAGCTGGAACTACAGGTGCGCACTACCATGCCCAGCTCATTTTGATCTGTTGTAGAGATGAGGTATCGCCAAGTTGCCCAGGCGGGTCTCAAACCTGCAGGCTTAGGCAGTCTACTCACCTCAGCCTCCCAAAGGTGCGGGATTACAGCCTGAGCCACCGAGCCCAGCTTAATTTTTTATTATTGTAGAGACGAGGTCTCACCAAGTTGCTTGGGCAGGTCTCGAACCCACAGGCTCAGGCAATCCACTCGCCTCAACCTCCCAAAGTGCTGGGATTACAGGCTGAGCCACCGAGCCCAGCCTGCGGAGCATTATACACAGACATATATACACACACACGAGTGGGGGGAAGAGTAGTGGTGGGCAGGAATGATATCTCCTCGATGTCTCCTAACCCTCTTGTTTTTGCATCTCATGGTCACCTCTGTAGACCGGACAAGAACATGAACTTATTGAGAGTATGCCCCTGTTGGAATGGTTTGCTAACAACTATAAAAAATTTGGAGCCACGTTGGAAATTGTCACAGATAAGTCACAAGAAGGATCCCAGTTTGTGAAAGGATTTGGTGGAATTGGAGGTGAGTACAAAATCAGCAAATCAAACTTAAAACCAAGGTCCCAAGCCAAGGCCTTTCCCATCTAGCTTTGCTTTAGGTGAGGTGTGCTCATTATCTCCTGGTGCAGGTGATGGGGCAGCAGGTACAGGTTCCTGATTTGGGCCCATTTTTATTGTTACCTCTTGGCTTTCTGTAATTCTGCAGGAGAATTGGGCTTCCCTTATTAGACTGACCACCCCACTCACACACACCCCCATTCCATGAACATAAGGTAATTTACCCTTTGGCTTGCTTCTCCAGGTATCTTGCGGTACCGAGTAGATTTCCAGGGAATGGAATACCAAGGAGGAGACGATGAATTTTTTGACCTTGATGACTACTAGGTAGTCGACACGGGTCCGGCAAAACGTGCCTCACCCTCCAGCATCCAACCCAAGGAGCATACCCGTGGTGGAGTCCAAACAGATCCCTGCCTTACAATCGGAACATTTCCAGAACTTAATCCATGAGCATTGGATACTGAAAAGAAAACAGAAACAAAACCAGACCCAACCCTACACTTTGGTTTGTCATGGTGTCAGCACAGCAGCCTACGACTAAGTTCCTAAATGCCACTTTGGACTAATTTAAAAAAGAATCCCAGTTTTTACTTTTACTCGATGGTGAAATTGGTTGCTCTTGTATTTTATGAAAAAAAAAAAAAAGATTTTTTTAACCTTCATACATAGAAGCAAAAATACTTTAACTGCTGTAAACCTTCAAAAGTTAATAGAAGTAAGATCATACTGGTTTGTTTCTTATTTCGATTGGGGAGAAACTAAATTGCTGCATTTCGCAGTGACCCATTTACATGGCATTCTCAGCTTAGACTGCATAAGAAGAAATATATGTGGTGAGATGTTGGAACCATTTCTCTTGGTCTCTGTTTAATGTTGAAAGGGTGAGCTAATAGGAGGCAATTTCAACTTCACTCCCTCACACTACCCCTCTCCTGCCATCCTTGAGACGGGCAGTTTCAAGGATGCATTTGCATTGCAAAGTAAACTGACTCATGAAGCATCTGGGCCAGTGCACTGTGTACTTCCATCTGTTTGACAGATGCATGTGTGCCCGGTGTTTGGGAGCCCTTGGTATCAGTTGTCTTGACAAGGGTCCCTATCATCTTAATCTACTAGAAACCAGTTTGGGATGGATATGGTGGGGCTTCTGTGCTATTGCTGGGATTGGGAGAAATAAAACATGAAATTTAAGTGGAAGCAAAGAAATTTAAAGATTATTTTATTTTGCTTGGGTCTGTCCTTGGTAAAAGGGAGGTGGACATGTTTTTCTGTTTGGATGGCATGAGATTATGTGAATGTTTTGATTTATTAAAATGAACTGCAAGGTTTTTCAAAGGAACGACAGACAAGACATGTATGACTGTGCATGTGATTAAAACTCCTGACCTCCTGGCGGGGTTGGAGCGAGCATCTGTTTCAAAATGTGGGACTTAGAAGCACCTCTCACATGAGAAATTAGGGGAGGTGGGTGGGAAGGGATGGGACACAGCTTCTGGCACCATGGACTTAAGACCATGTTGGATCCAAAAGTTGGCCTGAAACCCTGAAGCTTGTGCTTCACAGCTGGGCTATCAGTCAGACTTGAACCCAGCTGACATGCAAGGTTATGGTGTGCCCGAGGTGGTGACAGCAAAGTGTATAGTTCGTGCCCAGTGGTAGCAATGGAAAAAAGCATACCAGATGGACTTTGAAGGACCAAAGGTTTTAAAAGTCGATTGGTATCACCTCCACACTGACTAGGGTAGTGGGGTGCATTTGGTTTTCAAATTGGGTACTTTTAACACTTTAGTGCCTGACTGCTGTTCTTTACTGACTTGACTCAGTCACTCGTAGCTTTATTGGTCTGAACCAGCTCCTTGTTCCCAGGTTACAGACCTGCCTATCGTTCCAATAATCCTGTTTCACTTGAATGAAGGGAGTATGTCTTAAATGTAAAGCTTCTGATTCTCACACTGTACTCTGAGGTCCAAATGACTGTCTGTCAATGTGTTACCTGATGTCTCAACCCCCAGTGAGAAGAGTCGATTCTTTGGTGTTCACCGACATGGAAGGCTTCACCGGAACAGGCTTTTTTGCTTTGGGCTCTGCTGTTTGTTTGCAGAACACCCAAGAGCAAGCAAACATGCTCTCTTCACAGCAGTACCTTAGGGTTTTGCCATTGTAAATGGGTCTGATGTGATATGACAAGACCAGAGAAATTGGATGTAAATTTACATTTTTGAATATGCTTGTTGTTTCACATGATACATTTAGGGTATGCAGCTCCTTTTGTAGTTTTATTTTTACTATTTAAGTTTGGAAATGATGCCAAATTTTTGTATTTCTTTAATCAATGTGTTCTCTTCGGTGATATATATTGCATTATATATTGATGTGTGTATCAATATATACTGATATGTATTACACTTACACATACAAACACATAAATAAGAGGGGGTGAAAACCGTAGCCTTTGCATTCTCTATAGCCTCTGCGGAGAGATCCTAAGCAGCAAAATCTTGGTGTTGTGATGTACAGAAATGGAGAAGAGTATTAAACCATATTTAAGAATACACATTGTGTGCTTGAGATCTTTTAGGACCGTTCCCAGAAAAGTCTGACCTGTGGAGACAATGTGAGTTCTCCAAGGCATAATGTTAGTCTACTCATGGATGATCATTTAGTGGGGGCTTTTTGTTTTGGGGGTTTTTTCTTCTGTGGTATCTAAAGTACATTATCCCATAACTCTTAACTTACTATGGAGGTAGATGATGTACCCAATTTTGCAGGTGGTGAAACAGAACCAAAGATGCTAAGTAGCAGCTCTTTTATCCGAGGCCTAATTCCCAAGTTCTCTTTACATCTGTTCGCCTTTGAGTCCTATAATAGAATGGTCCAGGTGGAATAGCAGAAACTGGGCCCTCCCCCTCCCACTGTCCCTCATCTTGCGCCTCTTGCGCTGGTTGGGCAGTAGTCCCATCCAAGAGCAGGCCGGGAGCTGGCCCAGTGGAGCCGTGCACCTAGGCCAGGTTCAGCAGAAGAGGGCTTGTTTCTTTTCCCCCAGAGGTTGAGGTGCTTGGGATCCTCTGGTAATCTAGGAAGCTTAGTTGAGGAACCACACTTTGCTTTCTCCAAATTTGAGAAAACTCACTTTTAAGTAAAATTAACCAGTTAGGGCTTTTTCAGCATACTTTCCCCCATTTTCCCACCTGACTTAAGATGATAGCCTTGATGAGACCCTCAGGGCAGGGGCAGACATGCCTGTGCAGCTGGAAGTGTAATTTTCCCTCCTTGTGCACCCCGAGGTGCTGCTCTGAAGTCAGAATTGTTGGAAGGCAGCCCTTGGTGCAGGATGTGTGGGCTGTGCTGCTTGCCTGTCTGGGCCTGCAGCACTTGCCATCTTTTGTGCTCCAGCTCCAGTTCCCATGCCATGACACTCCCAGAGAGGCACTGGATTCGGGGCTGAGTGCCAGGGCGGAATGCAAGCCCCATGCCAGCTTCTCCCCTGTTGCCAATTTGAGTGAGTGCCAGCTGGGACTCCTGCCTGCCAAGTGCCACCCCGATGGGAAAGGGTCTCGGGAGAACTAGGAGCTGATCAGCCAAGGGGTGTGTGGAGGCATCACAGAGCCAGGGAAGTGCACACTTTTTTGGGGGGATGGGGTGTTTGTACATTGCTCAGGCTGGTCTCAGACTCCTGGACTCGAGGGATCCTCTCGCCTTGGCCTCCCACAGTGCTAGGATCACACGCACGAGCCACCATACCTGGCTGGGTACAGTTACAGTTACGTGCTCGTTTTGTAGCAGTTCAGGTGCCACAAGCTGCTAAGGATGTGGCTGAATGACAGGAACTAGAGGTTTGCCTCCTCCAATGTTCTCTCAACCGTGTCTAGAGGAACTCTCAGGGATTGCCGTCTCTAGCAGTTTCTCAAGTTGTGTGGCAGGTTCCCCCAAGGCTTAACTAGTAGTCCAGAACAGTCAAGAAAAGCTCTAGTCTGGCTCTGCCATTAGCTGGACTTGTGGCTGTCGGTAAATTTCTTCCTGTCTCTGTTTCCCTAATAGTGTCAGGCATGCCCTGAATCTGAACGACCTTGCCAGCTGCGAAGCTCTCAGGATAGTGCAGTCGGAGCAGGAACTCAGGGCTGACTGGGGTAGAAAGCCTGGCTCTACCTGGGAGACTGGCAGGCTCCTCCATGTCTGTGAGTCGCAGTTTCCCTACCCGTAATCGTGCCTCCTTCTCAAGGATTAAATGAAGTAAGGTGCCTGGAGTGCGTAGTGCAGTGCCTGGCACTTAGCAGGGGCTGGGATGGCAGCTGTTCTGAGGAAGGTCCCCTCCGCCGCCAACCTTGGCCCTCTGGAAGGGACTGGAGTAAGTTTGTGCTGGTGGCCACAAGGTGGTGCTAGAGTTAAGGCTACTGGCTGTGGGATAAACTGAGGAGGCGGGCATCTGAGGAGCATGAAGAGGTGCCTGGGACAGCTTGCTTTGCCCTTGCTTTTTGGAAAGCAGAGAGGGTACTTTACCAAAGGAAGTAGGGATGAGTGTTTGGGGGAGAGCCCAGGAGTCTCAGTCTAACTCTGCCCAGTTTCTGTGCTCATTCTGGGTCTTGAGCTACCCGTTTGTAAAATAACTATAGTCACTGGCATATTTTGAAGTTATGTAACCCTTAGAAAAACTGAGTGAGCCAGCCTGGGCAACTTGGTGAGAGCTCGTCTCTATAATAAATCAAAAGAAATTAGTTAGGCATAATGGCACATGCCTGTAGTTCCAGCTACTTGGAAGGCTGTGGCGGAAGGATCGCCGGAGCCCAGCAGGTCGGGGCTGCGGTGGCTGGGAGTGTGCACCGCACTCCAGTCTGAGTGACAGTGAAACTCCAACTCAAAAATAATAATAATAATAATAACTGAGAAGGGCAAAAAAAAGAAAAAGTGAGGTCGATGCTGTTTCTGTCCGCCCGTCCAAGTTCAAGTGGCAAAATCCAGGACTCCGAGTCAGGTCTGTTTGGTTCCTAAGCCAGCGCAAATGCTTGTCCTTCCTCCCTGGGTGCGATAAGACTGTATGAAGAACCAGGGCTCCTTGGGAGGCCCTGGACCCCTAGCTAGACGAGCAGCCCTGGAGGTGATGGGAAGAAGACAGCTGTGCCTGCGAACTTGAGGTACAGCTGAGGAGAAAGCGTTCTTAGAAAGAACAGGAGTCTCGTTAGACCCTAGTCCTCTGTGGCCAACCACACCTCATAGTTCTTCACAGCACCCAACGCTTTGACTTCTTAAGGACTCCTGACTTGCAAGGGCCTTGGACCGCACCTCTTCCAATCCGGTCGGTGAAGAGAGAAGAAAGCCAAGCCCAGAGCAAACGCAGAGCCAACACCAGCGCCTGATGTCAGTTGCCACTCCACCTTCTGCGCTCGACCCGTGGGTGAGCTTGTTATTCATCTGGCCCCATTCTCTCCAGTGTTATGGAAGAGAAAAGGGAGGATCAGAGGGAGCAAGTGAGCAGCCTGAAGGCAAAGGCAGCTGGGAGGGGAAAGGTGGCCACCATCCAGGTGGGGTTATGAAAGCTGTTTTGAAGTCACTTCCCTGTGAGTCAGGGTTGGCTTGAGCGTGTAGACCAACTTGCTTCTCCAGCCCCCAGGCTTCCAAAATCAGCCCCATCTAGCTTTCCTGACTCCCAGACTTCCAGCTCCCTCTCCCACTCTGCTGAGATGGTCCACCTGGGCTTAGCCCTTTTGCTTGGCCCTCCAACCCCGCCCAAGGGAGTTGGAGACAAACCCTCCTCCAGGGAAGGAGGGTGGACACTTCCGAGAAAGGTCCCAAGCAGGAACGGCAAGGGTCTTCTGAGGTCAAGGCAAAGATGCAGAGAACTCCGCTTCCTGGGAGAAAGGTGGTGGGGGCTGGGCTTGATGCCAGGGCAGCAAACCCATGTTAATAGCGGTCCAGAGCCAAATCTGTCCCCAGCCGCCTAGGCTCCCTGTGAGGGGCAAGATGAACCGGCTGGGGTGGACCTGGAGGGCCTCCAGAGCGGGCCATACCTTGTCCTGGGCATCTCCTGCATTTGGCTGTCCCTGAGTTGTATCCTTTATCATCTTGTTTCTAACGCAGGATGTTGCTGGGGAAGAATCGAAGCGGTATCACGAAAGAAGATCCGGAGAGGTATTGTGAAAGAAGTTCTGCCCCTCCAGGGGCAGACTGGGGGGACCCGTCTACCCCAGCCTTCTGTCTGGCTCCACAGACACACTCCTCTGCCACCTCTAGTCCTTGAATTGGATTTGGTGGCCGGGCGCGGTGGCTCATGCCTGTAATCCCAGCACTTTGGGAGGCGAGAGGATTGCCTGAACTGGGGAGTTTGAGACCAGCCTGAGCAATACGGTGAGGCCACGTCTCTACAATAAATCAAAAAGATTAGCCAGGTGTGGTGGCGCATGCCTATAGTTCCAGCTACTTGGAAGGCTGAGGTGGAAGGATTTCCTGAGCCCCACAGGTCGAGGCTGCGGTGGCCAGGAGCGTGCCACCGCACTCCAGACTGGGTGACAGAGTGAGACCCCGACTCAAAAAAAAAAAAAAAAATAGATTTGGTTAACCCAGTCTCACTCTTTGACTAAGCAAGCATTTACAGCCAGTTCCTGTGTCCTGGCCCCTGCATGAGATAGTGAGATACAGTGGTGAGATACAGTGATGCAGGTACAAGCCTGGCCCTTGTGGTGTGTAAGGTCCAGCAGAGATTGTCAACAAGGAATGACAATAAAGAGCGGGGTGTGTCAAAGGCTAAAGAGTGAAAGTGGCTCCACCTCTTCTGGGGGTGCTAGGTCTGCATGTGAGCAGGGGTCCGTGGAGACATAAAAGGGTGTGTTTGGAGACAGGGGTCAGTCCTGACTAGATCCAAAGGCCAAGGACACACTTAGATTTCAGGACCCTGATTTTTTACCCTGCTACCATTTCTGTTGTTTATTAACAGCTTTATTGAGGTATAATTTACAAATTACTTAATTCACCCACTGTAAGTATAACTTGGCTATTTACTCTTTTTTTGAGTTGGAGTCTCACTCTGTCGCCCAGGATGGAGGGCAGTGGCATGCTCACGGCCACCACAGCCTTGACCTGCTGGGCTCAGGCAATCCTTCTGCCTCATCCTTCCAAGTAGCTGGAACCACAGGTGCGTGCCACCACACCCGGCTAATTCTGTGATTTATTGTAGAGACAAGGTCTCCCCAAGTTGCCCAAGCTGGTCTCGAACCCCTGGGCTCAGGCAATCCTCTCGCCTGGGTTTCCCCAAAGTGCTGGAATTATAGGCATGAGCCACCTCACCTGGCTGAGAGTGTCTTTTCTATGCTAATGAGATGATGACTGGTGGGGGGTGGCTAGATAGCTTGAGGATGAGGACTGGTCACCAGAAAGATCAACACATGATTAATGCATTGGAACTTTCATCCCCCCAACCTCCAGGTAGGGGAGAGGGGCTAGAGATTGAGTTGTTCACTGACGTCTGATGATTTAATCAGCCATGCCGGTGTAATGAGGCCTCCATAAATACCCCTAAAGTGACGGGGTTCAGAGAGCTTCCCGACTGGCGAGCCCATCTAACTGCTGGTAGGATGACATGCCTGGAGAGGGTGTGGAAGGTCTGCACCCATGCCTTGCCCTGTGCTCATCTTCCATTTGGCTGTCCCTAAATTATATCCTTTATCATAAGCCAGTAATGGAAAGCACATTTTTCCTGCGTTCTGTGAGCCATTCTAGCCCCGAGGAGGGGGTCATGAGAACCCGATTTATACCCAGTTGGTCAAAAGTGCAGGTGACAACTTGTGACTTGCATCTAATGTGGGGGCAGACTTATGGAACTGGGCCTGTCATTCGGGGGGTCTGCGCTAACTCCAAGGAGTTCGTGTCAGAATTGAATTGTAGGACACCCAGTTGGCATCTGGAGTTGGAGAATTGGGGTAAGGGAACAAAACCCCACACATTGGGTGTCAGATGTTGTGAATAAAAATAGCACAGAAGTAGTATTTCCTTCTATGAATAAACATTTTATCTCTTCCATTGGTGGGTATTTTGATTGTGTCCAGTTTTTAACTGTTACGAATAATGCTACGGATATTCTTTGCATGAATAAATGTTTGTTTCCCATGGGCTGACATTGTATACTTCTGGATCTTTGGGTAAATGACTATTTGCCCTTTTTCCCTCTCCCTTTTTTTTTTTTTAAAAGCAGAGTCTCACTGTTGCCCAGAGTGCAGTGGCACGATTTCAGCTTACCACAACCTGGACCTCCCGGGTTCAGGCAATCCTTCTGCCTCTGCCTCCCTAGTAGCCAGAACGACAGATGCACACCACCACATCCAGCTAATTTTAAAATTTTTTTGTAAAGATGAGGACTCACAATGTTGCCCATTCTGTTCTCAAACTCCTGGGCTCGCCTCAGCCACCCAGAGTGCTGGGTGGTGTGAACCACTGTGCTGGACCCTTTGCCCATTTTTATTTGGTTTTTTTTTGTTTGTTTGTTTGGTTTGTTTGTTTGTTTTGAGTTGGAGTCTCACTCTGTCGCCCAGACTGGAGTGCAGTGGCCGCTTCCAGCCACCGCAGCCTCGCCTGCTGGGTTCCGGCGATCCTTCCACCTCAGTCTTCCGAGTAGCCGGAATTATAGCCGGAATTACAGGCGTGTGCTACCACACCCGGCTGATTTTTTTATTTATTGTAGAGATGAGGTCTCGCTACCCAGGCGGGTCTCGAACCCGCGGGCTCAGGCAATCCACTCACCTCAGCCTCCCAAAGGTGCGGGATTACAGGCTGAGCCACCGAGCCCGGCTCTTTTGCCCATTTTTAATTGGTTTATTTGTCTTTTTGTTGTTGAGGTGTAACAGTTCTTTATATATTCTGGATACCAGAACTTTATCAGATAAAGATCTGCAAATATTTTCTCCCATTCTGTAAGTTCATCTTCATTTTCTTGATAATGTTCTCTGATGCACAAAACTAATTTTGATGAAGTCCAATTTATCTGTTTTTCTTTTGTTGCCATATATAAGAATTCTTTGCTAAATCCAAGGCCATGGTAGGGACCGCACTGACTCTATAGATTGCTTTAGACAGTATTGGCATCTTCACAATATTAAGTCTTCCGATCCATAAACACAAGATGTCTTGATGTCAAATTTTCTTTCAGCAATGTTTTGTAGTTTTCAGTATATAAGTCTTTTACTTCCTTGGTTAAATTTAATCCCAGGTATTTCATTCTTTTGGATGCTACAGTAAATGGAATTGTTTTAATTTCTTTTTTCAGGTTGTTCACTGCCGGTGTCATTCTGGTTCTGATTTGTATTTTCCTGTGACCAATGATTTTCCTGTGACCAACGATTGCATCTTTTCATATGCGTATTAGTCACTCATATATCTTCTCTGGTGAAGTGTGATCTTTCATTCTTAATCTCCAGCTTTGCATTTCCGTGAGTGGAGGGAGGAGTAAGCCTTTTGTTTCCCGGGACCTTTCTTCTTTCCTTCTCCCTTTCCTCTTCACTTTCAAGAAGTGCTTAACAGACGGAGGGGCTGCTCAGTCAGTGCAGGCGGTTAGCAACAGGGACACTGGAGCCAGATGTCCACAGTGTGACTCACACTCTGCCAGCTGCTGGCTTTGTGACCGTGGGCACAGAAGTTACTTCTCTTTCAGTTTCAACTGTGAAGTGGGATGTTCTGTTGAGCAGACTCGGTTTTTCTTGAAGCGGTTAGTAGGTGAGAGCCTCCTACAGCCCAGCCCTGTGCTGGAGCCTTGGAACACGGCCCTGAGCGAAGGAGACAGTGCCCGTGCCACTGGGCCTCCAGGCGAGTGGCCCGCCCCCGTGAACGCGAAGTCCCAGCTGAGCCACGCAGCTGCGGGCGGCCCCCGCCAGGGCC
>NW_007246451.1:493853-498658 GCF_000164805.1 Carlito syrichta
CCTGCGTCCCGGCCGCCGCGCGCCTCGGCCTAGCCCGGAGCACAGTGACCTCCCGGGCCGTCTGGCAAGGGCAGAAAGAAGCTGGAGGAAGTGGAGGCTTCCATCACAGCCAGAAACTGGTATCTAGGACACCGTCCCCTCCCACGCCTGCTGGCAGTACCACACCCACACACTTCACCAAGAGATGGGTATCAATCTCAGAAATGCGTTTCCCAATCCTCCCTGTCGGCCCTGCCCTGCCCTCCTCAGCCCTGCCTGTCCTGGAGTCCCACTGAAATCTAACCTGAATCTCCCTGCCCCGTCCTGCTGAGCAGCCGTCAGCAGCCCCTGATAGGTTCCCGGCAAGTTTGTGGACACACAATAGATGTGTGTCACCCACGGCCTTGTTTCCTTTTATCCCTGCCGGGCAAGGAGGCTGTCGTTGGCATGGTAACCTTCCCTGTAAAAGTTGCAGCCCTCAAGGATGTTTTTCATTTCCAGCAGGGACACGGCTCCCCCCCCCCCCCCCAGACCACAGGGTAACATGTAGCTGTGTCATTGTCGCCTCCCCCGGAATGGGACGTGGAGCTGGCAGCACAAAAGGACGGGTTTGTGACGGGCCGCAAAAGGCTTGAGGGAGATGCCGATTGGATCTCTGAAGAGCAGGTTCCTTCTACCCTATGTGTTGATATTCTGCCGCCCAGAGAAACCAGTTCTGAGGCCCAGAATATTTAGAGAGACTCTTGGGATCTCACGGTGAAGGATAAACACACGTCTTCACCAAAACCGGCACCCGACAAACGGCGTGATGCCAAGTGCTTAATTCTGTAGAATAAGCTGATACATCATAAAGCCTCCAGAATCCAGTGATTTCCTTGCTCTTCCATCCCTCTGTGGAATAAATGAATATTTACTAACCATCTCTCGTCTTCGTTTCCCAGACATTATTTCAGCAAATTCTCCCTGCCATCTTCTGAAGGAAGTATGAGAACATTCACTTTACAAAAAACGAAACTAGAATTCGGGCAAAAGTAAGCGACTTGACCAAAAGTCGCATGGCTATGGAGTGATTGCACCAGGACCAGGATCCAGGTCTTCAGATCCTCAGTCTCACACCCTGTGAGGGTCGGCCAGGCCCTGTGTTCTTTTCCTTTTTATTTTTTATTTTTTGAGTTGGAGTCTCACTCTGTCGCCAGCCTGGAGTGCAGTGGCACGCTCATGGCCACTGCAGCCTCGACCTGCTGGGCTCAGATGATCCTTCCGCCCAGCTGGAAGGTAGCTGGAAATACAGGTGTGTGCTACCACGCCCGGAAAAATTTTTGGTTGATTGTAGAGATGAAGTCTTGCCAAGTTGCGCAGGCTGATCTCGAACCCCTGGGCTCAGGCAGTCCTCTTGCCTCGGCCTCCCAAAGTGCTGGGATTGCAGGTTTGAGCCACGTGCTCGGCGCGTGTTCTTTTCTATCTGCTTCTACTGTTACTGATAAAGAAATCCAAGACCCCAAGGCATTGCCTTCCTAGGGAGTCCTCAGGAAGGCACGGTGGCATCAGCATCTGCCTCTGGGCCCACGCGGTCCTGCGTGGCCCTTCCTGGTGCTGGGGCAGTCCCAGCAGCCTCCATCCAGAGGCTGCTCCCTGCCAGCTGCCTTGTCTCCGTCATGGAGTTTCCCCGGCAGAGGGCAAGCCGAGGGAAAGCGGTTCCCAGCTGCCAGCTTCATCCAGACGAAATCGCATTAGAGCCAGCCCCGGCTTCCCTCAGTCCCTCCAGAGGAGCTCATTCAGCTCCCCCGCAAAGAGAGGCGGAGAGAGACAGGGAAAAAAAGGCGGGGAGGAACTTCCATTTGTTTCTCTCCCTGGAAGCACTTGGCTTGGAGCTGCCACTCATCTAGTGGGCGGGAAGATTAGTACTGATCCTCCTGGGATTACAGAAGTCGCTACAATGAACCCTTGGGCAGAGCTTTGTCCCAGAGAGGCACTGGGGGAAGAGCCCCGGGTTTGAGTGTGGTGGGCGAGGGGGAGACCCCTGGAGCTCTTCCTCCTCGCCTCATGTGCTCTTTCCATTTGGCCTCCAGTGTGTCAGCCACTCTTCATGTGTTGTGAAATCTAATCTCCTCCCTCAGTTAAATCCTACTGTTGCCTTTATGTTAGAGATGAAACGGGTTTATGGGCTCCTAGAAAACACGAACTCCCAATTGATGGGAGTGGGCCAGTGCCACTCTGTAGACGTTATCTCATTTAATCCTCGAAGCAGACCAAGGAGAGGAAACCATTACACCCATTTTCTGCAGGGGTAGACTGAGGCTCCGAAGGAGGGAACAACCTGCGATCGCACAGTATGTCAACAGCGGCGCTGGGATTAGAGTTCTGATCTGTGTGACTCCAGAGCACCTGTGCTTGGCCACTTCCTCGCTGCCTCCTCACCAAGGCTTCTTCACTCCCTCTGGGGCCCCTGCTCAGGTGGGCTGAGACCACACAAATCTGCCCACACCTACGTTTCCCTAGTGCTCCCCACACTGGCTGAAAGTTGGCCGGTGTTCACTGGGTTTAGTTGACTTGCCACCGGAGCATTTTTGGGGCCTGGACAGATTGGCATGGACAATATGGGGCCCTGTGTCTCAGGACGCTGGCTGTCAACTAACCTCTCCAATCATGGGTTCTGGAGACAGTAAGAGACTTGGGAGTCTCCAGGACCCTTCCCAAGCCTCGAAATTCCCCCAAGAGACGCCTCGATGTCTAACTTGAACAGCCCTCGGACGGTCTCCTGAAGACCCAGGGAGGTGCTTCCAGGGGAAGAGCGGGAGAGCCCGTAGTTTTACCCAGGGAGACCCAAGAGCTGCATTCTCTTCGTCAACGTTTATCTGAGGCCTTCACCGGTCGGGCTCCCAGAGCGCCTCCGCAGGTGTCAGGAGCATGACTCCATGGCTCCCACCCCCGCTGCGGGCCTGAGGGGGTGGGAAGCACTTGAAATCTTGAGTCAGAGGAAAGGTTCCACTTCACTTTCCCTGGAACAGAAAGTCAAGGAGGCAGCAGTCTGGAGAGAGATGAAGGGGAACTGGAAAGTGGGACAGAGTCGTGTCCACTTTCTGCCCTACCATCTCTTTTATTCTTAAAACATTTTATTCGAGCCGGGCTTGGTGGCTCAGCCTGTAATCCCAGCGCTTTAAGAGGCTGAGGTGAGCGGACTGCCTGAGCCCGCGGGTCTCTAACCTCATCTCTACAATAAGTCAAAAAAATTAGCTGGGCATGGTAGCATGTGCCTGTAGTTCCAGCTACTCGGAAGGCTGAGGCGGAAGGATCGCCGGAGCCCAGTAGGTCGAGGCTGCGGTGGCCAGGAGCGGCCACTACACTCCAGTCTGGGTGACAGAGTGAGACTCCAAATCAAAAATAAATAAAATAAAATACAAAATTAGCTGGGCATGATAGTGCATGCCTGTAGTTCTGGCTACTTGGAAGGCTGGAGCGAAAGGATCGCCAGAGCCCAGCAGGTTGATATCAGGGTGGCCGTGACTGTGCCACTGCAATCCAGTCTGGGCGACAGAGTGAGACTCTGACTCAAAAAAACAAAAAAGAACAGGAGGCTGGCTGGGCACTGTAGCTGGTGCCTGTAACCCCAGCACTTTAGGAGACTGAGGCGAGAGGACTGCCTGAGCTCAGGGGTTCAAGACCAGCGTGGGCAACATGGCGAGACTTTGTCTCTACAATAAATCAAAAAATTAATCGGGCATGGTGGTGCGCTCCTATAGTTCCAGCTACTTGGAAGGCTGAGGCGGAAGGATCGCCGGAGCCCAGCAAGTCAGCGCTGGGGTGACTGTGAGTGTGCCACTACACTCCAGCTTGGGCGATAGAGTGAGTCTCTAATTCAAAAAACAAACATTTATCAAACCTTTTTTTTCTTTTTTTGAGTTGGAGTCACTCTGTTGACCAGGCTGGAGGGCAGTGACATGCTCATGGCCAACCCAGTGTCGACCTGCTGGGCTCCAGCGATCCTTCCGCCTCAGCCTTTCGAGTAGCCGGAAATACAGGAGCGCGCCACCATGCCCGGCTAATTTTTTATTTATTGTAGAGACGCGGTCTTGCCAAGTTGCCTGGGCTGTTCTTGAACCCATGGGCTCAGGCAATCCACTCACCTCGGCCTCCCAAAGTGCTGGGATTACAGGCTGAGCCACCGAGCCCGGCCCAAACCTTTTTTTATAATTATGATTTAGTCTAGAAAAATTCTGGCTGATAAATATAAATAGAATAATACAGTCATCATTTTGCAACCCCTAAGGAGATCATAGATTTAGACAGGAATCGTCATCATCATTGGGGATTCCTATAACCACTGGGTAAAAAGTAGAGAGGAAGTTCATAATACCAATGACACTTGAACCCATCAATCAATCATGCTTTTTTGGTATTTATTTGTTTATTTATTTATTGTAGGATTTATTAAGAGGACAGAAAAGCTCCCATAGTGGGAGAGGACCCCAGGGGGTTGCCTCATTTATTTATTTTTTTAGAGACAGTGTCCTACTATGCTGTCTTGGCTGAAGTGCACTGGCTATTCACAGGTGTGACCAAAGCTCATCACAGCCTTGACTCCTGGGCTCAGAGGATCCTCCTGCCTCAGTCTCTCAGGTCTCTAGGACTATAGGCATACACCACCGCTTCCGACTGATCAATCAATTTTTTTTTTTTTTTGAGTTGGAGTCTCACTCATTCGCCCAGACTGGAATGCAGTGGCCGCTCCCAGCCACCGCAGCCTCGACCTGCTGGGCTCCAGCAATCCTTCCGCTTCAGCCTTCCAAGTAGCCAGAATTACAGGCACGCACTGCCACGCCCGGCTG
>NW_007246451.1:498745-499332 GCF_000164805.1 Carlito syrichta
TTCACTCACCTCAGCCTCCCAAAGGCGCGGGATTACAGGCTGAGCCACCAAGCCCGACTCTGATCAATCAATTTTAACATCACGAAAAGAGAGACAACTATCCAAAAGAATTGAAAGCATATGTTCACACAGAAGCCTGCACATAGTGTTCATAGCAGCAGCATTATTCATAATAACTGAAATGGAAACTATCCAAATGTCCATCAACTAATGGGTGAATGGATAAACAAAATGTGGTATATCCATATAATGGAATATTTTCCAATCATGAGAAGGAATGACGTACTAACACATGCTACAACATGGATACACCTTAAAAACATTATGTTATGAAAACAAACTTGAAAATATAAATGAAATGGAGGACTTTCTGATATCACACAACCTCCCCAGGTTGAAACAAGAAGAAATCGAGACCTAAATAGACCAATAACAATCCAGAAACCTGTAATCCCAGCGCTTTGGGAGGCTGAGGTGAGTGGATTGCCTGAGCCTGCGGGTTCGAGACCCACCCAGGCAACTTGGCAAGACCTCATCTCTACAATAAATCAAAAATTAGCCGAGCGTGGTAGCACGCACCTGTAGTT
>NW_007246451.1:499352-506108 GCF_000164805.1 Carlito syrichta
GTCTGGGCGATGGAGTGAGACTCCAACTCAAGGAAAAAAAAAAAAAAAATCCAGAAAATTGACTTTGTCATTAGAAAACTACCTACAAAAAAAAGCCCTAGACCAGATGGCTTTCCAGCAGGTTTCTACAAAACATACAAGGAGGAGCAGTTACCAATCCTATTGAAAATATCCCAGGCAATTGGGAAAGATGGAACTCTCCTCAAATCTTTTTATGAAGCTAACATCACATTGATACCCAAACTGGGTAAGATCCAACAAAGAAAGAGAACTACAGGACAATATCCTTGATGAACATAGATGCTAAAATTCTCAACAAGACTCTAGCAAACCGAATCCAATAACACATCTCAAAAATCATCCACCATGGCTAAATAGGCTTCTTCCCCAGGATGCAGGGCCGGTTCAACATCCACAAGACCATAACGTAATTAAATACATCAGCAGATGTAAAAACAGGAACCACATGATTATATCATTAGACATGGAAAATGCTTTCAATAATATCCAGTATCCCTTCTTGATAAAAACCCTTGAACACCTAGGCATAGATGGAACATACCTCAAAATAGAGCTATCTACAAGAAACCCACAGACAACATACTGCTAAGCAGACAGAAATTGGAACCATTTCCCCTGAAAACCAGAACAAGACAAGGCTGCCCACTCTCACCTTTCCTGTTCAACATGGTATTGGAAGTCCTAGCTAGAGCAATCAGACAAGAGAAAAAAATCAGGGGTATCCAAATAGAAAAAGAGGAAGTTATCACTCTTTGCAGGCTATATGATCCTATACCTTGAAAACCCAAGAGAATCTGTCAAAAACCTTGGTGCTGATAAAGGACTTTGGCAGAGTCTCAGAATATAACATAAATGTGCAAAAGACAGTTGCATTTCTATACACCAACAATAAACAAACAGACACCCAAATAAAAACCACAGTCCCATTCACAATAGACACACAAAAAATGAAATACCTTGGCATCTTCCTAACCAGAGAAGTGAAAGATCTTTACAACAAAATCTACAAAACACTGCTCAAAGAAATCAGAGATGACACAAACAAATGGAAAAATATTCCATGTTCATGGACTGGAAGAATTAACTTTTTTTTTTTGAATTGGAGCCTCACTCCATCACCCAGGCTGGAGTGCAGTGGCACGCTCACGGCCACCCCAGCGTCAACCCGCTGGACTCTGGCGATCCTTCCGCCTCAGCCTTCCAAGTAGCTGGAACTACAGGCGCGCGCTACCACACCCGGCTAATTTTTGATTTATTGTAGAGACGGGTCTCGCCAAGTTGCCCAGGGTGGTCTCAAACCCACAGGCTCAGTCAAGCCAGTCACCTAGGCCTCCCAAAGTGCTGGGATTACAGGCTGAGCCACCAAGTCTGGCCAAATCAACATTGTTAAGATGTTCATCCTACCCAAGGCAGTCTTCAGATTTAATGCAATATCTATTAAATTACCATCATATTTTTTCTCAGACTGGAAATGACAACACAGAAATTCATATGGAAAATAAACGACCACATATAGCCAAAACAGTCTTTAGAAAAAGAAACAAAGCAGGAGGTATCACACTTCCAGACTTTAAACTTTATTATAGGGCTACAATAATCAAAATAGCCTGGTATTGGTATAAGAACAGGCATATGGACCAATGGAACAGGATAGAGATTCCAGAAGCAAAACCTCAATTTCTCAACCAACTCATCTTCGACAAAGCCTCTACCAACAACCACTGGGGAGAGGAGAGCCTATTGAGTAAATGGTGCTGGGAAAACTGGCTGATCCAACGCAGAAGATTAAAACAGAACCCTACCAATCACCATACACAAAAATCAACTCTAAATGGATCAAAGACCAAAATGTAAAACCTCAAACTATAAGAACCTTAGAAGGCCAGGCTCAGTGGCTCAGCCTGTAATCCTGTGCCTTGGGAGGTTGAGGTGAGTGGATTGCCTGAGCTCACAGGTTTGAGACCCGCCTGGGCAACTTGACAAGACCTCATCTCTACAATAAATCAAAAATTAGCCGGGTGTGGTAGCGTGTGCCTGTAGTTCCAGCTACTTGGAAGGATGAGGCGGAAGGACTGCTGGAGCCCAGCAGGTCGAGGCTGCGGTGGCCGGGAGCGGCCATTGCACTCCAGTCTGGGTGACTAAGACTCCAACTCAAAAAAATAAAAAAAAAGAACCTTAGAAAATGCGGGAGACGCCCTTATGGAAATTGGAACTGGCAACCAATTCCTTATCAAAGCCCCAAAGGCCCATTCCATAAGAGATAAGATGAACAGGTGGGACCTCATCAAACTGAAAATCTTCTGCAAAGCAAAAGAAACCATCTAGAGAGCAGGGATACAGCCCACAAAATGGGAAAAAATATTTGTCAACTGTGTATGAGACAAAGGCCTAACATCCAAGATCTACAAGGAACTCAAATGTGCCCAAAAGAAAAAAAACAAACAGTCCTATTACAAAGTGGGCAAAAGATATGAATAGACACTTCTCAAAAGAAGACATATGAGCAGCCAACAGATCCATGAAAAAAATGCGCAGCCTCACTAATCATCAAATTAATCAAATGCAAATTAAGTCATACTGAGATACTTCCTAACTCCAGTAGTCAGGATGGCCATCATTGGCAACTCAAAAAACAACAGATGTAGAGGAGAGGATGTGGGGAAAAGGGAACACGTCTACACTGTTGATGGAAGTGTAAACCAATACAACTTCTGTGGAAAACAGTTTGGCGACTCCTAAAAGATCTAAAAATCGACCTTCCATATGACCCCACAATCCCTCTTCTGAGAATATACCCAGAGGAACTTGAATCACTCTGTGAAAAAGATACCTGCACACGCTTGTTTATTATAGCATTATTCACAATAGCAAAAACACAGAACCAACCGTACTGCCCATCAAAAGAGGACTGGATAAAAAAAAAGTGGTACATATACACGATGGAATATTATGCATCCATAAAGAAGGACAAAATTATGAACTTCATAGCAACTTGGATGGACTTAGATACTATAATACTAAGTGATCTATCACAGGAACAAAGAACTGAGTACCACAAGTTCTCACTCAGAAGCAGACCTTGAACAATCATCATAATACTGTAAGAAAGGGATTGGCAGTAGTGGGAAGCTGCCAGGGGAGGCGGGGCACACCTCATCAACAAGGTTACCTGCATAATGACCATTTGTCTACCTAACCCTGAATTGGACCCCATATTTAAAAAAAAACATTATGTCAAGTGAATGAAGCCAGACACAAAAGGTCACATATTATATAATTCTATGTATGAGAAATGTCAAGCACAGGCAAACTCATGGAGACAGAAAGTAGATTAGTGGTAGTCAGGTAATGGGGGTTAAGGAATACAGAATGACTGCTAACAGGTAGGGAGATGATTTGAGGGGTAACTGCAATGTCCTTGAATTAGATAGTGACAATGGTTGTACACTGTTGCAAATATACTGAAAATCATTGAATTATATTTTTTAAGATAGGGGATTGTATTTTATGTGATTTATATTTTAATTTTAAAATGTCTAGGAACTCAAACAGAGAAAGTAAGAGAAAGCTAAAAACTCTGCATTTCTTGATATGTTGTAATAACAAGGATCTAGCTTAACCTAAAAATGGAATCTGACCAGCCTCTGGGTAGAACAACCAGTTCATGTGAAATTCATGGGCTAGAAGGACGTCTTATACAACGTTACAAAGGGGGAAACAATGTGATCTGTCCAATTCCAAAACTGGGAAATTCTTCAGTACAAATAACCTGGTTTCTTTAAATGGCAAGAGGACCCATTATGACTGAAAAGAAACTTAAACGACATATCAACTAAATGCAAAGTGTGGTCTTTTTTAGGTCCTGATTCAAACAAGGTAACTTAAAAATACTTATAGAGATATACACTGAAGTACTTACAGATGAAATTATGTAATGTCTGGGATTTGCTTCAAAATAATCCAGTGCGTGGGGGCCGAGGGGAGGAGGAGGGTGATATAGAAGCAAGACTGCTGAGAATTGATCCCTGTTGAACCGGTGGCAGATACAGAGAAGTTAATCACACTATTCCCCTTACTGTGTGAATGTTTAAAGATTTCTGCAATAAAAATTATAAGGTTTGATCTAACCGTCTTAGAGCATATTTAGAAAGTATATCTCACTTGGAGCAAAACGGGTTTAGATTGAATAATTGACAAGCCTGTGCATGCTTGTAGTCCCAGCTACACAAAAGGCTGAGGCAGATGGATCCCTTGAGCCTAGGAGTTCGAGTCCTGGGCACATAGTGAAGATCCCTGCTTCTATATTAAAAAAAAAAAAAAATGTAGGCCTGGCTCGGTGGCTCAGCCTGTAATCCCAGCACTTTGGGAGGACAAAGCGAATGGATTGCCTGAGGCCGTGGGTGGGAGACTAACTTGGGCAACTTGGCAAGACCTTGTCTCTACAATAGATAAATTTTAAAAAATTAGTCGGGTGTGGTAGTGCGCACCTGAAGTTCCAGCTCCTTGGTAGACTGAGGCAGAAAGATCACTGGAGGCCAGCAGGTCGATGCTGGGGTGGCCATAAGCGTGCCACTGCATTTCAGCCTGGGTGACAGAGTGAGACTAAAGCTTAAACGCAAAAAAAAAAAAAAAAAAAAAAAGAGTAAAGATTGAATAATTGAGTTTGAGGTGGCCCATATCTTACTAGATGTTGACATTGAAAAGCGTGCATAGGCTGGGCGCAGTGGCTCACACCTGTAATCCCAGCACTTTGGGAGGAGGAGATGAGAGGATCACCTAAGCCCAGGAGTTTGAGACCACCCTAGGACATAGCAAGACCTCGTCTCTACAAAAAATAAATAAAATTTAGTCAGGCGCTGGGGCACATGCCTGTAGTTCCAGCTACTTGGAAGGCTGAAGCCGGGCTCGGTGGCTCAGCCTGTAATCCTGCACCTTTGGGAGGCTGAGGTGAGTGGATTGCCTGAGCCCATGGGTTCGAGACTCGCCTGGGCGGCGAGATCTCATCTCTACAATAAATAAAAAAATCAGCCGGGCGTGGTAGCACATGCCTGTAATTCCGGATACTCGGAAGGCGGAGGCGGAAGGATCGCCGGAGCCCAGCAGGTCGAGGCTGCGGTGGCCGGGAGCGGCCACTGCACTCCAGTCTGGGTGACAGAGTGAGACTCCAACTCAAAATAAAAAAAAATTTAGTCAGGCGTTGGGGCACACGCCTGTAGTTCCAGCTACTTGGAAGGCTGAGGTGGAAGGATCACCTGAGCCCAGCAGGTCGAGTCTGCAGTAAGTGTGCCACCGCACTCCAGCCTGGATGACAGAGTGAGAGAAGCATGCGTAAAATCTAAAGTGATCCATCTAAATCATCAGTATTGTTGCAATAACTAGACCAAAAGTGGAGTGGGGGCACCCCAGGAGGCAGGAAGCTGCATAACCTTTCAAACACCTGGAAACACGACTGAATTAAGGGGTCTGCCTACTCACTAATGCCACCTTAGTTCCTGTGGCCTCCAGGAAAAGTACAACCCATTGGACTGTCACTGAGGTTCTTCCAAATCTGGCTTCAACCTGCCTTTCCAGCTGCATCCTCTGCCCCTCCTTGCCTTGTTTCCGGCCACACCACCACTAATTTGCTGCTTCCGGAACACACTGGCCTTCGGCACCTCCTTGCCTTTGCACTTGCTGTTCCTTCTGCCTACAAGTCCCCCTGTGAACTCCCAATCTTCCTTCTACAACCTGTTGTTCCATCTCTCCTCCTTGAGAGAATGAGTCACTCCCTGCCCTGTCCACACCTCTGGCACATCACACTGTAGGGTAATTATAGATTTCTAAATCTCCCCCTACGCAATCTGTGCTGCCCCAGACCTGCCCTGTTGATCCTTATGCGCTCAGGGCCTGATAAATGTGTTTTGGATTCATTTTGCTGAGTGACTGAAGGAGCTGCTTAGACTGGATGGCCAGTATTGAATGTGGCCCCAAGAAATTCAACCAGACTTATGTTCTTTCTTCCAAGAGGTGCCCATGAAATCAAAGAACGACAGAGCAAACAGTCTGACCCAAGAATAACCAACGAGACCACCCAGCTAACACCAACTCAGCAATGAGCAGAGGAAAGAAACTTCAGAGAAAAGCTGTGTGTCTAGTGGTATATGTAAGTTGTAGATTGGAAGTGGGGACGGGGAGAGAATTCAATGATGGGGCGAGATCTCCTGAGTTCTCGAAGAAATGGTTCAAGGAGCTTGGTGAGCGAATACAGTAACAACCCTTCTTGGTTTTCAAAATAATTGCAACCCCCAAATTTAGAAGCCAGCAGCTGTTTGTGCTTCTGTCCTGCCAGTCTCTAGCAGACCATCCACCTACAGGGAATATTAAACAGCCAACTTTTCCTTCAGCAAAGAACCTAGGCACCCGAGTCCCTAGGAAGTCTTTCCTGGTTTATATTTAGCATGCATCTTTAACATCTTATTGTTAAAAGGGCAGATTCCTGCAGGAGGAGAAAATACTTCATCACAGGGCCTTCATAAAGATCCCTACATTAGTCCATATTCTAGAAAAGAATTATTTGCTTATCTAGTCTTATTTTTCCCTTAAAAAAATAAGAGTGAGCCGGGCTTGGTAGCTCAGCCTGTAATCCCATGCCTTTGGAAGACTGAGGTGAGTGGATTGCCTGAGCCCACGGGTTCAAGACCCGCCTGGGCAACTTGGCGAGACCTCATCTCTGCAATAAATCAAAAATTAGTCGGG
>NW_007246451.1:506128-520741 GCF_000164805.1 Carlito syrichta
GTGGTAGCGCACGCCTGTAGTTCCAGCGACTTGGAAGGCTGAGGCGGAAGGATCGCCAGATCCCAGCAGGTCGAGGCTGCGGTGGTCATGAGCGTGCCACTGCACTCCAGCCTGAGAGACAGAGTGAGACTCCAGCTAAAAATAAATAAATAAATAAAAGAAGAAGATAAGCATTATTGTCCTCATTAAGCAGATGGGGAAACTGAAACCCGTGGACGAATAACTTAGAGTTGCTTCATGAAGGCTGATGGTTGAACTGAGGAGATGAAAGAAAGTATTTCTGGGTTGAGCCAAGATGCTTTGGAAAAGAAAATTCTTAAGGACCTTGATATTTTCATTAGCCAAAAATAAAATATGGTTCTGAAGAGGATAAAAGATTGTTCTGGTCAGGCTTGGTGGCTCACACTTGTAATCCCAGCACTTTGGGAGTCCGAAATGGGTGGATATCTTCAACCCAGAAGTTTGAGACTAGCCTGGGCAACATAGTGAGGCTTTGTCTCTACAAAAAATCAAAAAATTAGCCAGCTACTCAGGATACTGAAGTGGAAGAATTGCCTGAACCCAGGAGGTCAAGGCTGCCATGAGCTGTGATGGTTGTGATCTTGCCACTGCACTCCAGCCTGGGTGACAGAGTGAGACATTAAAAAAAAAAAAAGATGGTTCTGAGGAGACAATTATGGGGAGTCATCACAAATCTGGTGACAACATTGGTTCCGAGGCTGCTGTAATGGAACTGGAAGCAGTCACCACTTCAGTTCCTGTTTCATAGAGACTTGAGGGCCATAGAAGCTGTGTTGGCCTCATTAACAGAAGATTGAGAATATTCCCCATCACTGATCTGAGGAGGCGGCTTACAACTGGACCAAGACAGGTAGATCTGAGAACACAATAAATAGGTGGTTCTGAGGAGACAGTTTGAGACAGACAAGTGGTGTCGAAGTGACTGAAAATAGTTTGTAATAAGGCAGCTGGAGGGGGTGCACTGTCTGTGAGAAGCCAGTTCAAGGGAATTCAGAGCTTGTTCTGATGAGATTCAAGGTGGTTGACAAGGCTGGAGTCATTTAGTTTCTCCTCCCATACTCCCTCCAAATCCCCCAACTTACCCTCAGTAGGGGCTCTGTTAATTTGTTCAATAAATGAGACACATTTGGTACTGAGGAGTCTGGTCACTGGGGTCTGAAAAGGCTCTAGGATGTGAAGTTGGTTCTGAGGGGAACTGAGCTGATGAGGAGGCTGACATCGTTTTCTCTGGGGGTTCTATGGAAACAATGACTTCTGGATTTGCCCTGGTGGGCAGCCTGGTTTACCTGGTTGCAGGGTTGGGAGAAGATACTTCAGGAGAGATTTGCTTCCACCTATTGGCCTCCCCCTGATTTCTTTTTTTTTTTTTTTAGTTGGAGTCTCACTCGTTCGCCCAGACTGGAGTGCAGTGGCCACTCCCGGCCACCGCAGCCTCGACCTGCTGGGCTCCGGCGATCCTTCCGCCTCAGCCTTCCGAGTAGCCGGAATTACAGACATGCGCTACTACACCCAGCTGATTTTTTGATTTATTGTAGAGATGAGGTCTCGCTGCCCAGGCGGGTCTTGAACCCGCGGGCTCAGGCAATCCACTCACCCCAGCCTCCCAAAGGCGCGGGATTACAGGCTGAGCCACCAAGTCTGGCTTCCCCCTGATTTCTTAAGCTCCTTCCCTTGAAATGAGCTGAGTGAGAGTCTTAGGAGGGTCTCAACCCTCATTAACCCAGGGCATCCTCTTTGGCCTCCGGTTTGCAAAAAGTGCCATGATCTTAGAGGTCGGAGTCTTCTGAGCAGAGGGACTGGCCAGATCACAAGCAAGGGCAGCTAGCAAGAGGCCTAAGAGGGTCACCCCTGGAGATGGACAGGTCTGTAGGGTGGAATGCATGCTGGGAAGCTCACATGAAGAACAGGTACTAATGACAGGAAAGGAAAGGATAATTTTTTTGTTGTTGATAATTTTTTTTGAGTCAGAGTCTCACTCTGTTACCCAGGCTGGAGTACAGTGGCATGCTCACGGCCACTGCAGCCTCTACCTGTTGGGCTCAGGCAATTCTTCCACCTCAGCCTTCCAAGTAGCTGGAACTACAGGCATGTGCCACCATGCCCGGTTAATTTTTGACTTATTGTAGATATGAGGTCTCACCATGTTGCCCAGGCTGGTCTTGAATCCACGGGCTCAGGTAATCCTCTTGCATCCACCTCTCAAAGTGCTAGGATTACAGGCATAAGCCACCGCGCCTGGCCAGGAAAGGATAATTTTTTTTTTTGAGTTAGAGTCTTACTCTGTTGCCCAGGCTGGAGGGCAGTGGCACACTCACGGCCACCGCAGCCTCGACCAGCTGAGCTCCAGCGATCCTTCCGCCTCAGCCTTTCAAGTAACTGGAACTACAGGCGCGCACTACCACGCCTGGCTAACTTTTTTATTTATTGTAGAGATGAGGTCTCGCCAAGTTGCCCGGGCGGGTCTCGAACCTGCAGACTCAGGCAATTCACTCACTTGGCCTCCCAAAGTGCTGGGATTATAGGCTGAGACACTGAGTCCAGTCAGGATAATTTTTAAAGAATATCTTTATGAAATAGAATTTACATGCCATACATTTCACTCATTTTGGGGGTATAATTTAATGACTTTTAGACATGTGTATGGTTGTTCAAACATCACATTCCAGTTTGTGAACATTTCCATGATCCTCCAAATAGCAAGCTCATTAGGCGGTCAATACCTCTTTTGCTCCTACCCCAGCCCCTGATAACTACTAATTTGCTCTGTCGCCAAAGATAGTTTGCCCTTTCTGGACATTTCTTATAAATGCAATCATACAATACGTAGTCCTTTGCACCTCATTTTTCTTTCTTTTTTTTTGAGTTGGAGTCACACTCTGTTGCCCAGGCTGGAGTGCAGTGACACACTCATGGCCACTGCAGCCTCGACCTGCTAGATTCAGGCAATCCTTCCGCCTCAGCTTTCCAAGTAGCTGGAACTACAGGCATGTGCCACCATGCCTGGATTTTTTTTTTTAAACAGGATTTATTGAGAGGACAGAGAATCTCCCACAGTGGGAGGGGACTCGAGGGGGTTGCCCCTAATTTTTTTATTTATTGTAGAGATGAGGTCTCACCAAGTTGCCCAGGCTGGTCTTGAACCCCTGGATGCAGACTATCTCACCTCTGCCTCCCAAAGTGCTGGGATTACAGGCGTGAGCCACCATGCCCAGCTACCTAATTTCTTTATTAGAGTGTTTCTGAAGTATATCCATGTTGTAGCACATATCTGTATTATGTTCCTTTTTATAACTGAACAGTATTTCATTGTTTGGATATACTACATCTTGTATATTCATTCACCAGTTGAAAATAGGCATCTGGACTGTTTCCACTCTGGCTACTATGAATAATGCTGCTATGAACATTTGTAGGCAAGTCTTTGTATGAACATGTTTTCACTTCTCTTGGGTAGATACCCAGGAGTGGAATTGCTGGGTCATATGGTGAGCACATGCTTAACTTTGTAAGAAATGACTAAACTATTTTCCAAAGTGGCTGCACCTTTTTACATCTCCACCAGCAATATGTGAAGGATCCGGTTTTTTCACATCCTTGTCAACACTTGTTATGGTCCGTCTGGAAAGACCAATTGTTAAAGATAATTTTTTTTCAGGCAGCGAAGCTGCCCTCTCCCTGTCCCGACCCCAACACACGCCAGGCCATCAGCAGGTGCCAGTCATCAGACCCAGACTTCCCCTCCAGCCTCTGCTGCCCTCTTTGGTCTGGCTTCTTTCACTTAGCATCACTGGAGTGTCTGGAGGGACCTAGACCTCCCCTCCATCCTTCGCTGCCCTCTTCTCCCTCGGGTGGCTCCACAACCTCAGACGCCCTGTGCCCATGGAGGAGAGAGAGAAGCTTTAGTTATAATACTATCCTGAACTGAGAGGTGTAAATGTTGTACATTAGAGTCTGTGACAACCGGTGAGTGAGCAGGGTCTTTATTCCAGAAAACCCACTGGGAAACGGCTCCCAGGAGACACTGATAAGGGCAGAGTATACAGATAACCCCTTGGGAACAGACTCCTGCACAGTTTCCCACATCATCTGACCCTTGGCCCCCCTTATTGTTTTTAAGCAAGATTTATTGAGAGGACAATAAAGCTCCTACAGTGGGGGGGACCCCAGGGGGTTGCCCGGCCCCTTCCTCTTTTTGAGATAGGAGTGTCTCATCAATCCCTAGCTCACCCTCTGCCAGACACCTCTCCTCCTTAGAAAAGTATTACCCGGCCGGGCTCGGTGGCTAAGCCTGTAATCCCGAGCTTTGGGAGGCCGAGGTGAGTGAATTGCCTGAGCCCGCAGATTCGAGATCTGCCTGGGCAACTTGGCGAGACCTCATCTCTACAATAAATCAAAAAATTAGCCGGGTGTGATAGCAAGCGCCTGTAGTTCCAGCTACTTGGAAGGCTGAGGCGGAAGGATCACCAGAGCCCAGCAGGTCGAGGCTGCGGTGGCCGGGAGCGTTCCACTGCACTCCATTCTGGGTGACAGAGTGAGACTCTGACTCAAAAAAAAAAGAGGAAAAATATTACTCACCAGCGGTGGCTCATACCTGTAATCCTAGCACTTTGGGAGGCAGAAGTGAGAGGATTGCCTGAGCAAGACCAGGTTCAAGACCTGGTTCAAGACCAGGGCATCTTGGCGAGACCTCGTCTCTATGATAAATTTAAAAATTAGCAGGATGTGGTGGTGTGCACCTGTAATTCCAGCTACTTGGAAGGCTGAGGCGGAAAGATTGCCTGAGCCCAGCAGGTTGAGGCTGTGGTAGCTGTGAGCATGCCACTGCACTCCAGCCTGGGAGACAGAGTGAGACCCAGACTCAAAAAAGAGAAAAGTATCACCTGCCAGGCACAGCGTCTCACACCTATAACCCTAGCACTTTGGTAGGCTGGGTTGGGAGGATCACTTGAGCCCAGGAGTTGGAGCCTGCGGTGAGCTATAATCATGCCACTGCATTCCAGCATGGGCAACAGAGTGAGACCCTGACTCAAAAGACGAAAAGTGTCACCAAAGACTTATGTACATTTGCCAAGCTGACTAGATAATGACAGTAGACCTTGCTTAGCTCAGGCATCTCATTACTAGGAAGATATAAACAAATGGGAGAGAGTTTGGAGTAGAGCAATAAAAATGCTGAAGGGGCTGGCACTGTTTACATGAGGAAAGATTGAAAGAAGTAAATCTGCTAGACACAGTGGCTCACGTCTATAATCCCAGCAATTTGGGAGGCCAAGGTGAGAGGATTGCTTGAGCCCACAGGTTCGAGACCAGCCTGGGCAACCTGGTAAGACCTCATCTCTACAGTAGAATAAAAAAATTAGGTGGGCGTGGAGGTGTGTGCCTGTAGTTCCAGATACTTGGAAGGCTGGGGCGGAAGGATCACCTAAGCCCAGCAGGTCGAGGCTGCAGTGACCTTGAGTGTGCTACTATACTCTAGTCTGGGCGATAGAGTGAGACTCCAACTCAAATAAAAAAGAAGAAGGCGGGCTCGGTGGCTCAGCCTGTAATCCCGCGCGAGGAGGACACCCGGGGGCCACAAATCTTTCAGAGGGCTGGGCCCTGAGTCTATGAGTGTGGGGGAAACAGATGATTATTGTTTCCAGTACAAGGGTGGGGAGTCAATGAGAATGTGGTGGGAATAAGGTTGGTAGGCACCTTTGTAGTAACTGGGGACACATCCATACAAAGGTTTGTGCTCAGATGTTCATGACAACTTTATCTGGAATAGCCCCAAGGAAACCAACCCAAATATCCTTCCACAGGCGAAAGGATGAGCACATTGTGGTCTAGCCATACCATAGAATACTATTCAGCAATGAAAAAGAATAAACTATTTATAGTAAACACATGACAACATGAATGAAATCTCAGAACAGTGGGGCTAAGTGAAAGAAGCCAGACCAAAGCGAGGACATCCTGAACGATCCAATTTATAAGAAATACTAGGAAATGCAAACTGATCTAGAGTGACAGAAAGCAGATCAGTGGTTGCTTGGGGAAAGGGGTGGAAGGAGGGAAAGATTACCAAGAAGCACGAAGGAACTTTTCCAGCTGACAAATGTATTCACTATCATAATCGTGGTGGCGGTTTCACCTGTGTGCATATATGTCACAACTCATCAAGTTGCACACATTTTTTTTTTTTTTTTGAGTTGGAGTCTCACTCTGTCACCCAGACTGGAGTGCAGTGGCACGATCCTGGCCACCACAGCCTCGACCTGCTGGGCTCCGGCGATCCTTCCGCCTCAGCCTTCTAAGTAGCTGGAACTGCAGGCGCGCACTACAATGCCTGGCTAATTTTTGGATTTATTGTAGAGATGAGGTCTCATCGAGTTGCCCAGGCGGGTCTTGAACCCGTGGGCTCAGGCAATTCACTCATCTCAGCTCCCAAAGCGCAGGATACTGTCTGAGCCACTGAGCCCGGCTAAGTTGCACACTTTGTATGTACAGTTTATTATACATCAAGTGCACCTCAGTAGAGTTGTCATAATTTTTAAAACCCTAAGTACTGAGACGTATGGGCTTGTTGTACAGAGCTCCCAGAAAATAGAGATGAGATCAATTTACGTGGTCTGAGGAGCTGAGCCAGCATCCTGACCTAAGAGATCATCTCAAGTAAGCTTAGCCTGAATGGGCTCTCCAAGGTCCTGGCAATGGGCAAAGGGAGACTAGGGAAGAGGAATGACTGAAGTTGAAGGCTAGATTTGCTATTTGGGTGCAAAAATCGTATTAGCACCCTAAGGTTTCTGGGTAAAATGCTGAAATTGTATTTGCTTGACAGATGATTTTTTTAGACTTGGTCTCATTTCCCTCAGGACTCTGGGGTTTCACTCGGCCCATGTTGTCCCCTCTTAAACTGCACTAAGTGTGATCTGAAGCAGTGAAAACAGCCAGGTTTGAGGGAGGAGGGCATGGCAGGGAATATCTCTGACCCTATAGTATCCATACCTGGGTCATGCAGTTCAGGATAGGGGGAGGTAGAAGAAAGAGCGTTGCAAATCCCAGCATGACAACCAGGCTGAGCTCCACCTTCCCAAGTGCTAGGAACCTTTTAAAACTGATGAGGCTGAACATTCCTGAAATTCAAACAAAAAGCGTCTCTCAGGTTCCAGGGAGAAGAAGGGTCAGGGTCCTTAGGACCTGGTTCTTTCTTTTAATTCAGAATCTAAATCTGTCCTTTGTGGGCTAAGTCCTCCACACCCTCTCCCCACCGCACACCCTTAACCCTGCTCCTCTCTGTCCTTCCTCACATTCCTGAAGCCCTAGACAATATCCTCCCATAGAAATAAATTGTTTAGCACTCTCTGGGACCATTCCCAAACTTCAACTTGTATGACTATGAGAGGTTTTATCAGCACTATCCTGTGCCTTTGGGTTCAGATTTCTGTTTCAGGAGCAGGAGGTAAAATCAACACTTATTGCTCTTACGTTCTTTTTTCTTTTTTTTGAGTTGGAGTCTCACTTTTTGTTGCCCAGGCTGGAGTGTAGCGGCATGCTCACAGCCACCGCAGCCTCTACCTGCTGGGCTTAAGTGATCCTTCCACCACAGCCTTTCAAGTAGCTGGAACTACAGAGGCACACCACTATGCCCGGCTAATTCTTTGTGACTTATTGTAGAAACAAGGTCTCACCAAGTTGCCCAGGCTGGTCTTGAACCCGCAGACTCAGGCAATCCTCTTGCCTCGGGCTCCCAAAGTGCTAGGATTACAGGTTGAGCCATTGCGCCTGGCCTCTTTTTTTTTTGTCACATTCTTACTCTGACACCCAGGCTAGAGTGCAGTGGCATGCTCACAGCCACTTTGGCCTCAACCTGCTGGGCTCAGGTGATCCTTCTGCCTCAGCTTTCCAAGTAACTGAAACCACAGGTGTGTGGCACCACACCTGGCTAATTTTTTTGATTTATTATAGAGTTGAAGTCTCGCCAAGTTGCCCAAGTTAGTCTCAAATCCCTGGGCTCAGGCAATTCTCTCACCTCCACCTTCCAAAGTGCTGGGATTACAGGCATGAGCCACTGTGCCTGGCCTGTTCTTATATATTTATATCAGCCAATACATTCATTACACTATGAGACTCTAAAATGGGGCCATTTTTTGACCCGAGCCCTACTTCAATCATGCAAAGGAAATCGCATTTGGACTGTCAGAACCTAAAGAAACTCTGGTGACAGGACAAATAAAAATTAATTCACAACAAGCCATCTGTATCAGAATGGCCTTGTTATCCAGGTCAGTTCCAGGAAACCATCCCAGATGTGAGGTATCAACCCACTTCTCTATGAATGGGGCCTGGGAGTCTCATTCTGATCCACGATGACACGGGAGACCCTCTGCTTTAAAGGAACTGTCTCCTTGCTCCTTCTCTCATATCTCATTCTTGCCATGTTTGTTTCTTGGGAGTCTGGGATGAGAAACTCTTAAGAATGTGTTACAGGCGAGGACTTGTGTTCTTGGGCCTAGAGTGAGATGGGGAGGGGTAGGTGGGGCTGGGAAGAGGTGTGCCAACACAAACAGTGTCCCATCAGGACCTGGCAGTTTTGCCAGGAGGCTTGCATCGATGTGCCCTTTGCTAAAGAAGGTGCCTAGATCCCCCTGCTTCAGGCTGAGGTGTCTGGTGTCATGGGAAAGGGCAGAGGTCAACAGTGTTGGTGGGGGAGGGATAAAATGCAAGAGAAAGAATTGGGCCACTGCCAAGTGTTATTGGAACTCCCTTGGCTCCAGGGAGTGTGAACTGAGAACCCTCCCTCAGAGGAAGAAGGGGTAGCGACAGATTGGATTTTGACTCCACTCAGGGCTTGATAACCATACCAGATGGAGGGGATATTTCAACTGTCCCTTCTTTAGGGGTCAGAAGTCAGGAGGGGAGCCAAGGCTTTGGAATTCCGGGACAACAAGTCTATTGCACCCATCTGCCCAAGGGATGGTAGTCTGACCAGTTCACAACAGTCTTGGGGGTGGAGGCAGTGCTTTCATTTAGTAATCCAACCCATCCACACTCCTGGGTATAGAATCAGCCAACATCCTCCCTGCCTCAGCCACAAACCTAGTCAAGCGGTTGACTCCTACTTATGCTTCCCAACTCAATTGTTCCATCTTTCCTAAACCCTCAGGTGGGTTGGGTGCCCTTCTCTGTGCTCCCAAAGAGCCCCTTGCTTGCCCATATTGTATAGCACCATGTTGTAATTGTTGGCTTATATAGCTGTCTCCCCAACAATCTGCATTCCTGGAATAGAAACCATTCCCACGGTGTCTGTCATGGCCAGGTCAAGGCCTCTCACAGAACAGACAGCTGCTCCCATACCCACCATGCCCCACTGCTCCAGCAGTGAGTGGTCCTTCAGGGGGCTAGGCCAAAACAGCCTAACACCTGATGCAACCTACACAATGGGGACAGACTTGGCCATATGGGAACTTTAGACACCAGGCCAGCCTACTCTGCCTCTGTCCCAGGAAGCTGCCAAGGATGGCAGTTCCAGCTGGCAAGTGGTAAGACTTTCTTCCTGGAAGGATTCTTGGCTTGAGAGCTGGCCCCTGCCTCTTCAAGTCTTCTTCGATGCCCTCAGATTGCGGGGGATATGGCGAATGGAAGGGAGAGGCTGAGTCCGCCCCAGCTTTGTCAGTTTCCCAAAGCTCTTTTGCCCGCCTCTTGCCTCCCCCGACTACACATGGCGGGGGATTCCCAAGAACATGGATTCTCCAACTCCAGGTAGAGGTAGGGGGGAGGGGCAGGGCTGGCCAAACACCACCTCTGGCCACAAGTGTCCCAGTCCTAACTCTGGCTTTCTTTGGCTTTGACTAACCAAGGCAGAGCTGCAGCCCAGGAGACTGAAGAGGAGATCCATGGTCAGGCGTGATGGCTCATACCTGTAATCCCAGCACTTTTAAAGTCTGGGGGTTCGAGACCAGCCTGGGCAACATAGTCAGACCTGATCTCTACAAAAAGTTTAAAAATCTGCTGGCGGCTGGGCTCGGAGGCTCAGCCTGTAATTCCAGCACTTTGGGAGACCCAAGCAAGTGGATTGCCTGAGCCCACGGGTTCGAGACCAGCCTGGGCAACTTGGCGAGCCTTCATCTCTACAATAAATAAAAAATTAGCCAGGTGTGGTATCATGTGCCTGTAGTTCTGGCTACTTGGAAGGCTGAGGTGGAAGGATTGCCGGAGTCCAGTAGGTCAACACTGAGGTGGCTGTGAGTGCGCCACGGCACTCCAGCCTGGGCGACAGAGTGAGACTCCAACTCAAAAATTTTTTAAAAATTTGCTGGCATGGTGGCATGCTCCTGTAGTCCCACAGGAGACTGAGGCAGAAGGATCACCTTAGCCTAGGAGGTAGAGGCTGCAGTGAGCCATCACCATGTCACTGCACTTCAGCTGGCGTGATAGTGACACCTCGACTCAAAAAAAAAAAAATTTAGGGCTGAGTGTGGTGGCTTAAGCCTGTAATCCCAGCACTTTGGGAGGCCAAGGCAAGAGGACTGCTTGAGCCCGAGTTCAAGACCAGCCTGGGAAACATAGTGAAACCCCATCTCTATGAAAAATTTAAAAATTAACTGGGCACAGTGGTATATACCTGTAGTCCCAGCTACTCAGGAGGCTGAGGCAGAAGGATTACCTCAGCCCAGGTCAACACTGCGGCAAGCTGTGACTGTGCTACTGCCTGGGTGACACAGTGGGACTCCTACTACCAAAAAAAAATTAAAGGAGACCCATACTCAACTCCTCATAAAGAATTCATTCCAGTGACACCCAGCGGGCATGACTCTGGCTGGAGTATCCCTGCTTCTGTAAAGGCCCCAGAAAACTCAGAAAGCCTCCCACCCCTGGATAGGGACAGCTGCTGCAGTGTCCTTCCCCTCACCCAGGAAACACATACCCAATCACAGCTGCTTTATTTTCCTTTTAATTTTTCGGAAGGATATACACCACATATCCCATGGGCAATAAAGCGCATTCAATGTGTTTATAAGCCAAACAGTCACTTTGTTTAAGCAAACACAAGTACAAAGTAAAATAGAACCACAAGATAATGAACTGCATGTTCATAACATACAAAAATCGCCGCCTACTCAGTAGGTAACTACAACATTCCAACTCCTGAATATATTTATAAATTTACATTTTCAGTTAAAAAAATAGATTTTTGAGAGTTCAGATTTTGTTTGAGATTTTGTTTTCTTACATTCTGGAGAACCGAGGTTCAGCTCGGTTCTCTTCCTTATTTTGCTCCCAAAGCCTCCCCGGATCGTCACTCCCTGCCCCCCTTAAGGCTAGAGGTGAGCATGTCCCTCTTGAGTGCACATGTCAAGCCATCAGCAAGGCGCATCACACAAAAGGCACCAAGACGTGAAACTTTTTAAACCAAAGGACAAAAGAAAAAAAACACTTTCAAAAAAAAAAAAAAAAAGAAAAACCAAACCACATTTTGCCACATGTGAGAGTACAGTCGAGCAATATTTACAAAAAGGTTAACGGAACAACACTCTGACACATGCTGATTAATACCTAGGACTGCTGTTTCAAAAAAAGCCTTAAACTTATTGTCACAGCATCATCACAAAATAGAGGATCACCATTGGTTTGCTTGGCTTTTCTTTTTTTTTTTTTTTACACCCAAAGTGAGGACCTAACTCCAAATGATACAATAGAATATGCAAATTATCTTCACATCAAGAGTACCCCAAGAAAAACAAAATCCATGGCACAGACACTGTACAAGGGTGCGGGGCAGGGCCCTGAGGGGCCCAAACCCCATTTTGCCAACTCAATTTTCTAGCATTGAAGGGAGCAAGGGGTCAGGCATATGATGGAGATGATACTGAAATGATTTATCCAAAATCCATGCAAATCAAGTTCTTTGGATAGAGGTGAAGAACTTGGACATGGCTGTTTCAGGCAGCTGAAGTCAAAAGGAATAGGAACCAGGGAAGAAGGGGACATGGGCAGAAAGGATTGTTGGCCAACAGACCTTCCCCTCGGAGCAGAGGGAGGACTTGGCTCTATACCCTCCGTCTGAGCTAGGAGGAGCCTTCTCCTAGGGCCATCTCCTCCTCCTGTCCTTCAAGTCTCTTGTGTTCCTTTTTTCTCCCTTTTCCCTTTGTCTCCCCTTTCCCTTTAGCAAATTTCAATTGTCCTGGGAGAAAAGGTTGCTGTCATGTCCGAGAGCCCTGTGGAGGCGCTGAAGGAGTGGGTGACAGCTGAGGAAGGGAAGCTGCTGACCTGGGCTGGGAATGCAGGGGGAACAGACGAGTACGTGGTGGCCACCGAGGGCGAGGGAAAGCCACTGTGCACAGGGGACGGGTAGGTCGAGGAGCCGGGGGAGGAGAAGGAGGTGGGCACAGGGGACGGGTACGAGGTCGTGGCTGGGGATGGGTAAGAGGTAGTAGCCGGGGATGGGTAAGAGGTAGCCACTGGGGACGGGTAGGAAGAGAGGGAGGAGGTGGCCGAAGAGGCCACAACACTTTTGTCTGCTTTCTTGTCCTTCTGCCGCAAGTGGATCTTGGTATGCCTCTTGCGCTCGTCGCTCCTGGCAAACTTTCTCCCACAGATGTCACAGGCGAAGGGCTTCTCACCGGTGTGGGTGCGGATGTGGGTGGTGAGGTGGTCACTGCGGCTGAAGTTGCGCATGCAGATGCGACACTGGAAGGGCTTCTGGCCCGTGTGGATGCGGATGTGGCGGGTGAGCTCGTCGGAGCGGGAGAAGCGGCGGTCGCAGGACTCCACTGGGCAGGCGTAAGGGCGCTCGTGGGGGGGCGTCTTGCTGGGCCGGTTGGGGTACTTGCGCATGCGGCTGGGCTTGATGAGCTGGGACTGGTAGGCGGCATTGAGGGCCTTCAGGTCCTGGGAGCCCGACTGAGTGGCAAAGGCCTTGATAGTCGAGAGGGGAGTGAGGGAAGGCTGCTGGGTACGGCTCTCCAGGCCCTGGAAGGGCTTCTGGTCGGGAGTGCCCAGGCCCAGGTCGCCCTGCTGCTGTGGAAACAGGTAGTCGGGGATCATGGGAACCTGGAAGCCACTCTTGGCGGCAGGGTAGGCGGGAGGCGGGTACTGGAGCGCTGTGCCTGCAGAGCCCGGAAAGGCCTGGCTTTGTGGCTCAGGGAAAATGTCAGTGTTGGGCGTGGGGAAGGTGGGTGCCGCGGAGTAGATGGGACTGCTGTCGTTGGACGGCACCGCGCAGCTCAGGGGTGGGCTCTGGGAGGCCGAGGAGGAGGAGGAGGCCGCTGGAGATGGTGCTGCGGAGGAGGCGGCCGGCGGGTTGGTCATGCTCACAAGGCCGCTGACGAGGCTGAAGAGGGGCTCAGGCCACAGGGTATTGCCGCTGTTGGGCGCAGGCTCCAGAGAGAAGCGGCCAGTGTAGGTGATGGGGGGCAGCCGAGTGGTTTGGCTCGGGTAACTGGTCTCCACCAACGCCTTCTCGTTGTTCAGAGAGATGTCAGGAAAAGACTCTGGCAGGAGAGAGAGAGGTGGGGGAGGCCTGGTTACTGGAGAGCAATCACTGGAGGACGAGGAGGACCCGAGCTGCCAAGCAAGAGGTCGGGCCGGCCACCACTGACTCCCAAGCTGGTTAATAATTGATAGCAGCAGATTGCAATGTTCCTGGACCCGCTCCAGCGACACAGCCCGTTTCAACAACAGCTGACGCAAATACGGAGAATCCCCCTCCACTGCAGCTCTAGGCGCTCCGCAGCGGCGGCTGCGCGCGAGAGGGATTCCCGCCAGCAGCACCCCACGGCCGCGGCCAGCGCGCACCCCTAAGCAGGGCTGCTGGGCATCCACCCCCGAGGAACACGGCCCTTCCTTGGCGGCAGGCAGCAGGGCAGGCAAGCCTTTCGGCGGGGGGGGCAGCCCCGCTCATCAAAACAAGCCCTCCCCCTCTCCACCCACCCACGCAGCTCCAGAGCTCTCCATCCAAAACAAGCGCTGGGTCCTCTGCGCACCGCTAGGGCGAGGCTGGGGGCGGGGGATGTCCCCAGGCATCCCGCTGGCACCTGACCCCGGGATGCGAGGAATGGAGAGGGAACCCGCGCCGCATCCCCCGGGTCCAGGAGCACGCCCATCCGGATGAAGGACCGGACGCCAGGACGGTGGCCACAGGGCTCTCCCTTGGCGCAGGCCACGGCTTACCTGCGGTCAGGTGCTCGTAGGGCTGCTCCCCCGTCTCCCCTTGAGGGTTGAAGGCGGCGCTGCTGCTGCCGCTGCCGCCCCCTCCGCCCCCGCTGCTCCCGCTGCTCCCGCTGCCGCCGCTGCTCCCGCTGCCGCCCTCCGGGGCCCCGGCGGCCCCGAGGAACTGGGGAGTCCCGTTGCTCAGCAGCATCATCTCCTCCAGCTTGGGGTAGTTGTCCATGGTGGGCGAGTGCGGAAAGGAGCCGAACGGGTCGGAGATCTGCAGCGGAGACATCAGCTGCATCTCGGCCTTGGCCGCGGCCATCCCGGGCGGTCGGGCGGGAGAGCGGGTGCCGGGTGGGTGGACGCAGCCCGGGCCGCAGCCGCGGGGGACACACTCGCGGGGCCAGGCCAGATCACATGCGGGGCGCGGGGCACACTGAGGAGGGCGCAGCTGGGGTC
>NW_007246451.1:521766-522155 GCF_000164805.1 Carlito syrichta
CCCCGGGCCCCGACCAATGGCACGGCGCCTTTCCGTGGGTCGCCGGGGAAACTGAGGCTGGAAGACTCGGCCACAGGGTCCTTGGCACGCTCTCCTAGCAGTGAGCCTGCTGGTCCCCGCCGCCTGTCCACGGGACGGCGCTGGGCCCCCTGTGCACCGCCCAGAGCCGAAGCCCGGTGGAGAGCCCACCCTTTGGGGGGCCGGGGGGGAACCTGACTGCCCTAGGGCAGCCCGGACTCTGTTCCCACCAGGAGATAACGGATCTTGCGGTGGGGGCATCCCCCACCTTTATCCAGCCCAGGTGTGGCCCGGCGGACACGGCGGGATTCCGAAGAGGGGGCTTCCCTGTGGGCCGCCTGGGGACCCCGGGCTTGCGCGAAGGGAGGACC
>NW_007246452.1:0-3866 GCF_000164805.1 Carlito syrichta
TTTTCCTTTGCATTTCTTTGATGATGAGTGGGGCTGAGCACGTATTTCATATGTCTCCTGGCTTCCCACATCTCTTGTATGAGAAGTGTCCAATCATGTATTTCTGCCACTTTTTAACGGGATTATTTGCCTTTTTTTCTGAGTGTTTGATTTTCCTCTAGCTCATAGATGTTATGACGTCGACATATGCATAGCGGGAGAATAGTTTGTCCCATTCTGGGGCTGTCTGCATGCTATTTTGGTGGTTTCTTGTATTTTGCAGAAGTTAATTCGTTTGGTACGATCCCACTTGTCTAACACTCTTTGTAAGTTATGGGTATTGAGGGATCTGAAGAGAGTAGCTGCCGGTTCCACTTTTCACAAAGGAGTCTCCTGTGTTTGTGTGATGAATATAATTTGGTGTTTTACTTTAGGTCTTTGATCCATTCAGAGTTAATATGTATGGTGATAGTTAGGTGTCTTGTTTGAATTTTGTTCATGTAGTCAGACTTTTCCCAGCAACATGTACTGAATATGTTCTCCATTCCCCAGCGGGTCCTGGGGGTTCTTTCAAAGATGAGTTCGGTGAGAATTTGAGGATTTCACTCTTTGTCCTGACCCATTAGCCTATGGACCTTTTCCAGTACCAGTACCAGGCTGTTTTGATTATTGTAAACTTATACTAAAGTTTCAAATGTGGAAACTGATAGTTCCGGCTTTGTATCTTTTGATAAGGATTCTTTAGGCTCTTCATGATTGTTTTAAATTTCATATGAATTCACTATTGTAATTTCCAGGACTGAGAAGATTATGTTAACTTATTAGTTTTTTCCCTGTATTACTCGTTTTCCTAAACGGCTAAATTTTTAATTAAAAGATGTAGGCAAAGTCAGGAAAACAAGCATGTCAGATTGCCATTCATGACATCAGCCTCAGAACCTTGACATCATAATGGGCGGGACCTTGACTACTGAGCAAGCCTTCAGTGCCAAGGATTTATGTACAGTACTCTGACAAAAGCGGAAGACATGGTGGATTTTCATTCCCAAGAATTGAAGGAAGCAAGGTGTTCACATCTATCCAAAAACGTCTCCAGGGGTAAGTGGCCATTCAAGAATCCACTGGGCAATGTAGTCTTTTTGTTTTCAGGCAGAAAGTATTGAGAAGACAGAAAAGCTCCCATAGTCGGAGGTCCCTGAGGGGGTTCCCCACGATGTAGTCTTTTATTTCTATGGTCACAGCGACTTGGTGGAGTTTGGTCATAGCAAAACCTAATAATATTTCATCCCTTTCTTTGGTTTAGACACTTCTGCATGTTTTTCATATTATTTTCCAGCCTTTGAGCCGTTTGTCTCTCAGGATTTGAACATTGCTTCATTAACTTCAAGTCAGTTTTCTAGAATTTTTGATTATCTAAATTTTTATATGAATGAGGAGGCCAAATTGTTCTTTCTAAATCTCCATGGTATTTTGGTTTCTAAACACTGGGTTCCCAATGGTCTCTTTTTGTGTGTGTGCATGATTTTCAAGGCTTGTTGATAAAAAGTATCAGATTAATCTGAGACTTTGTTGCAGAATACACCATTATGTCTTACGGAGAGAAAATCCTCAGGGATTCAGTGGAAATACACTTTGAAAAATAGAAATTGGTTTAAAATACAAGGGAAATATGATTTTATAGTTTCTTCAAATAGGTAGGGAAACCTTTGGAGTAGGGATTGCATATCTGTAAGTTTAAATTAAAATTCAATAGCAGAAAATACCGCGTGTCCCAAGGATATGGACAAAAGTTTCAAGAAAGGAAAAAGATATGTTAAATTATTATACACTTTTTCTTCTGAAATTGTTAAGATTTATTTTGCATTCTGTCTTCTGAATAGCCACATAGGTACTCTGATCCTCAATGTTAAGTTGACTTAGGGTGATACACGTCTGGAATCTCAATATGTTTCAATTTGTGCAGAATAAAACATTCAGCATTTACGTGAGAAATGTAGTAGTGTCTAAGTTGAAACCAAATGTACAATGTATTCTAATGTATTAATAGGAAAGGAAGTGATCATGGGAGTCGTGCGCTCCTCTTCGAAATCAATCCCTTCAAAATGAATATTTCTATCCCCAACCCTGGATTGTCACTCTCTTTATATTAAAGCAGTTAAAAAAAAATGGAAGAAAACAAATAAAGTCAGTTGCTCGTTTTACAGCTTTTATTTATGTATTTATTTTATTTAAATTGTTGCACAATATGGGGTACCATTCAGAGTTAGATATTCAAACACTGATTATGCATGGTCCCTGGATGGTGGGGTATGCCCGTCCCTCCCTTAACAATATAACTCCACAGCCAGTCCCACCCCTACACCAAAACCGTTTTCTACTACTGCCAATCACTTTCTTCTAGCACTCTAATTTTCAAGTTCAGCTCATGAGGGAGAACATTAGGAACTCTATTCTTTGTTTCCGTGATAATTCACCGAGAATGACCTAATTCATATCCATCAAGCTTTCTCTAAAATCCTTACACCTCTCACTTGTCAGGGATGAATAATATTCCATTTTGTGTATGTTCCACATTCATTTTATCCATTCCAGCTTTGAAGTGCAACCTGGTTGGTATCATCTTTTTTTCAAATGTGATTAGAGCTGCAATAAACATGCTCGTGTAGATATCTTTTTGTAAAAGATCTGAGTTCCTGCAGGTTTATTCCCTCCAGGGGAATTACAGGGTCACAGGGTAGGTCAATTTCTTGTCCCTTTAGAAACCGCAACACTGATTTCTAAAGATGTTGCTCTCCTTTTCAGTCCACATGCAGTGTAGAAGCATTTTTTTCCCCCAAATCTTTTTCAGCATTGGTTATTGTTTGTCTTATTAATGAAGGCCGTTCTTACAGGGCTGAAGTGGTAGTTCAAGGTGGTTTTCCTTTCCATTTCTTGATGATGAGTGGGGCTGAGCACGTTTTCCTATGTCTCCTGGCTTCCCACCTCTCTTGTATGAGAAGTGTCCAATCATGTGTTTCCGCCACTTTTTAACAGGATTATTTGCCTTTTTTACTGAGTGTTTGATTTTCTTCTAGCTCATAGATGTTATGACGTCGTCATATGCATAGGTGGAATAGTTTGGCCCATACTGGGTCTGACTACATGCTATTTTGGTGGTTTCTTGTATTTTGCAGAAGTTAATTCGTTTGGCATGATCCCATTTGTCTAACAATCTTTGTCAGTTATGGGTATTGAGGGATCTGAAGAGAGTAGCAGCCGGTTCCAGTTTTCACAAAGGAGTCTCCTATGTTTCTGTGATGATTATAATTTGGTGTTTTACGTTTACGTCTTTGATCCATTCAGAGTTAATGTGTATGGTGATAGGTCGGGGTCCTTTTTGAATCTTGTTCATGTAGTCAGACTTTTCCCAACAACATGTACTGAATATGTTCTCCATTCCCCAGAGGGTCCTGGGGGTTCTTTCAAAGATGAGATGGGTGAGAATTTGAGGATTTCACTCTCTGTCCTGACCCATTAACCTATGGACCTTTTCCACTACCAATACCAGGCTGTTTTGATTATTGTAAACTTATACTAAAGTTTCAAATGCGGAAAGTGATAGCTCCGGCTTTGTATCTTTTGATAAGGATTCTTTAGGCTCTTCATGATTGTTTTAAATTTCATATGAATTCACTATTGTAATTTCGAGGTCTGAGAAGATTGATGTTAACTTATTGGATTTTCCCTGTATCACTCGTTTGCCTAAACGGCTAATTTTTCAATTAAAAGATGTAGGCAAAGTCAGGAAAACAAGGATGTCAGATTGCCATTGATGACATCAGCCTCAGAAACTTGACATCATAATGGGCGGGACCTTGACTACTGAGCAAGCCTTCAGTATCAAGGAG
>NW_007246453.1:0-1795 GCF_000164805.1 Carlito syrichta
CCTGGCTTTGCAGCCACCCGCTCTCGGGACCTGGTCGGTTCCCACAGGAACTGGCTGGGGCGGGGAGAGGACACTGGGTCCCCTCTCCCGGCAGCTCCTCCGCGGGAGACCAGCTTTCAGCCTGAGTTTTGTGGGGACAAGCAAAGCATGTCCAAGCCACGGCACACGCCGCCGTGAGTTGTAGCTGGGTGGGTGGCTGCTCCTGCAGGAGGATTTCTAGACACCAAGTTCGACTAGATCACTCCAAGACCTCCCTCCCAGATAGTGTTCTTTGAAGTGCTGTCACTTGGTGGAGTACGCCAGAGGGTCCGAGTTCCAGAGGTCAGATGGTCGAGCGACATACTGACACGGGCAAGGGGATGCAGATTTGTCTAGGGGTGTCCTGCAGTAGCTAGAACCGGTACTGGAATGGTGGCTACATCCGAATCCAGAAAGGCCCTTTTTGGATGGCAGAACAAATGTTTGAACTCATTACTGGAAAATAGCTGGTCACGGGGAAGACCACAGGTTGGGATTGATATATGCCTCGTAATGGTTCCAACTTTAAAACAAAGCAAAACGTCTTAGTGTAGTGTAGAGAATAGGCATTTTAAAGCCAGACTACTTGGGTTCAAATTTTGGCACCTTTTGTCATCTGTGTGACCTTGGGCAAGTTATTTAATCTCACCTTTTCATCTCATAATGGTATGAGGATTAAATGAGTTAATACAATAAGCTTTGAAAACTGGGCCTGGCAGGTATTAAGTAGTCCATAAATAATAACTGCTATTATCATCAATATCATTATCATTGTTAGTTGTTTTAGAAAACTATAGAAAATAACCGTAAAGTAATAAAAATCACCAATGTCAGGACTATAAGAAAACTGCTGCAAGACCTTTGCATTTCCTTCCATAATTTTTTCTGAATTTATTGGATTTTTTTTTCACAATTGAGACTTTACTATGTGAATCATTTGGTATCCTGCTTTTTTTAACTGGACACCATAAGCATTATACTGTTGAATTATTTTGTCAGCATTTTGAAAATGCCTACCTGATGTTTTTGTGAATTTCTTATTATTAAAGAGTTTCTAATTTTTTGCAGTTGTAACACTGCCATGAACAACTTTGTACACAAATTTTTTGCAGTTATAACACTGCAATGAACATTGTACATAAATCAATTTCTGCATGTTAGGTTATTAAGATAGATTCCCCAGAGTGAAAATATCGAGTCAAAGTGTGTGAACGCCCAAAGCTTATGGTCCATACATAAGTGTGTGAACGTCCAAAGCTTATGGTCCATACTGCGAAATTGCTTTTATTTAAGGGCATTTAATAAAGAACTTATAATAAAGTGAGGCAACTCAATATTTACTGCTCCCATTGACTGGGGTAGGAGGAATGGAGAGTGGACTAACATGTTTTCCTTGTAACGTAGTAGACATCATTTGCAGGCTTTTAGCAGACATTCTTAACTTTTATGTACTTTATTCTCATTTATTATTATGGCCTTGCGTTATACATAGGAGTTAGTTCATTTTAATGATGGTAGAACATAGGGGAATACTTTGCCCAAGGGCTCAGACTGTTCAAGCCTAAATATGAATCTAGGGCTCCTTAATTGCAAAACTTATGCTCTTTTTTTTTGAGTTGGAGTCTCACTGTTGCCCAGGCTGGAGTGCCATGGCACGCTCACAGCCACCGCAGCCTTGACCTGCTGGGCTCAGGTGGTCCTTCCACCTCAGCCTTCCAAGTAGCTGGAGCCACAGGCATGTGCCACCATGCCCAGCTAATTTTTTTTTTTTTTTTTT
>NW_007246453.1:1849-3989 GCF_000164805.1 Carlito syrichta
CCCACCACAGCCTCGACCTGCTGGGTTCCGGCGATCCTTCCGCCTCAGCCTTCCAAGTAGCCGGAATTACAGGCATGCACTACCATGCCCGGCTGATTTTGTGATTTTACTGTAGAGATGAGGTCTCGCTGCCCAGGCGGGTCTCGAACCCGCAGGCTCAGGCAATCCACTCACCTCAGCCTCCCAAAGGTGCGGGATTACAGGCTGAGCCACCAAGCCCGGCTCCAGCTAATTTTTAAATTTAATTTATTGTAGAGACGAGGTCTTGCCATGTTGCTCAGGCTGGTCTTGAACCCCTGAGCTCAGGCAGTCCTCTGGCCTCTGCCTCTCAAAGTGTTGGGATTACAGGCTTGAGCCATCACTACTGGCTCATGCAATTTGTGTACTTTTACATAATATGTGTATTCAGTCTAGGCTGGGTACAGTGGCTCATGCCTGTAATCCCAAGACTTTGGAAGGTCAAGGTGGGAGGATCACTTGAGGCCAAGTTTGAGACCAACCTGAGCAACATAGCGAGACCTCATCTCTACAGAAAAAAATTGTAAAAATTAGCTAGGTGTGCTGTCATGAACCTGTTGTCCCAGCTACTCGAAAAACTGAGGAGGAAGGATCACTTGAGCCCAGAAGTTTGAGACTTTAGTGAGCCGTGATTGTGCCACTGCACTCTAGTCTAGGTGACAGAATGAGACCCTGACTCAAAAAAATAAAACTAAAAATAAATAAATAAATAAAATGAATGTAGCAGATATTTGTGGTTGCAACTCTTAATAATTATCTCAGCATAAATAGGGAAGAGAAAAATTTATCAAATTTGATTAATTTGGGGACTATGAGAAAAGAAAAGACTTTTACGTACTTAAATTGAGATATATGCTTAGTAAATTACCCTGGTAAAATAAATGATAGTCACTAGGGGAAATAAGTAAAAAGTAATAGAGATGTTCCAGATAAGGAGATTAAAACTACCTACAAGGTGTATGTAGGTGATTACTTTTGTACTGGATTGTATTTTACAGTCGATTCTGAAGCCATTAGTAAAATAATTTATCGGTGGAGCCCCTTAATCCTAGGCGCACAAGTTACTTACTACCATAGATGAAAAGGTTGAGCCCAGAAAAGACAACAGCTGCTTTTATTTTTACTGAGGAAGGAATTAGGGAAGAGAAGTGTTTCAGCAAATTGTGACTATATTAAGTGACTACAAATAAATGATTAGGAATAGGTAGTATCCACCAAAATTTTTAAGAAATGAATTTGAAATTATACCCTTATATGCTGCCATTAGAAATTGTTTTTGAAAAATATTAATGAAATAAAAGGATAAGTAGTTTATTTTGACTGGAGCATAGCAAAACAAGGAAATGATGCGAAAGATGGTAAACCATGAAGGAGAAATGTGCCATTTGTTTGTGCTGGGATGATCAATTGTTGTCAAGGGACGTACATACTAGCAGAGAAGGAGATACGTAGACAAATAGATTAGTTAAGTCTGTTCACAAATTTTATGGTATAAATTTGTGGAGACACTAAGAGAGCCAGCAATAGACCCCTTGAAGAGAGTAGGAGGAATATCTGAGGCATTTTGGGAAGTAGGAACAGTGTTTCATTGAGTGTATCAGCAAAGATACTGTGTTCTTGAAACACTAAGCGTGCAGGGTCCCTGAAAGATGCAAAACAGGGATCCACAAACTTTTTCTGTAAAGGACCAGATGGTAAATGTTTTCTGCTTTGTAGGTTGTGCCATGGTAGTACAAAAGCAGTCATGAAACAAATGAGTATGACCAGATATGACTGGTGGGCCTTAACTAGACAACCTCCAATATGTAGTTCGGAGGGATTTAGGGGAAAGCAAACTACTGAGCCTTGTGTCACCCTAGCATGAGCCATTGAAAGATTTAAAATGCAGAACTTAGAACATTGATTTGTGCGAATCACCAAGAGCAGAATAAAACAGATTTTTAAAGCACTCTAAATCAATAAGAAAAGGAAAGACAGCTCGATTTTTAAAATGGGCAAATTCACAGAAGAGGAAATACAGCTAGTCAGTAAACATGGAATAATGTTTGACCTCACCAATAGGGAAAGGCCGAGTAAAGCAGTGAATTTTTTTTTTTTTTTTTTTTTTTTTGGTTTGGGTTTT
>NW_007246453.1:4044-5788 GCF_000164805.1 Carlito syrichta
ATTTTTTTTTTTTTTTTTTTTTTTTGAGTTGGAGTCTGTTGCTCAGGCTGGAGTGCAGTGGCACGCTCCCAGCCACTGCAGCCTGGACCAGCTGAACTCAGGTGATACTTCTGCCTCAGCCTTTCAATAGCTGGAACTACAGACGTGTGCTACCACACCTGGCTAATTTTTTTTTTTAATTTGTTGTAGAGACAAGCTCTTGCCAGGTTGCCCAGGCTGGTCTCGAACCCCTGGGCTCAGGCAGTCCTCTTACCTCGGTCTCCCAAAGTGCTAGGATTACAGGCTTGAGCCACTGCTCCCGGCCTGTGAATGTTCTTTAACTCATTTTATTAGCAAAAGCAAAGACAGTTTTGCTGGTATGTATTGACAATGTTGTAGGGACATACATTGAATAAATCAGTACAGTTATTTTAATTTTAAAGTGAAAACATTCTTCACCTAACAGTTTCCATTTCTTAGAGAAACACATGGGTGTATCTAGTCGTGCACCAGGAGGAGTTTTGGTCAGTAACCACAGAATCTCTAGACTTCCAAGTCTACCTGTCATCTCTGGCACTCCATTCTCATAGAAGAGTCTATACTTTTTTTTTTTTTTTTTTTTGAGTTGGAGTCTCACCCTGTCATTCAGGCAGTGTGGTGGCACACTCACAGCCACCCCAGCGTCGACTTGCTGGGCTCCGGTGATCCTTCTGCCACAGCCTTCCAAGTAGCCGGAACCAACAGCGTGTACTACTGCACCCAGCCAATTTTTTGATTTTTATTGCAGAGACACGGGCTCAGGCAATCCACTCACCTCGGCCTCCCAAAGTGCTGGGATTACAGTATACTTTTTTTTTTAAACCTCTCCCTGAGTCTTTATACCCTTCTACTGTGTCTTCTGAAATTTACATCTGTCCACAAAATCCAGTCTCAATCTATTCTTAGATGTTCCTGTTACTTTCTTGCTCTGATGGAAACCTGACTCTCTTCCACTGTGCAGTTGTGGCTAGTTTTGGTGTTTGGTTGTTTTTGTTACAGCTTTTCCTTACCACTGTTCACAGAGGTGGGAAAGGCACCTCCCACAGGTCTTCTCACGTTTTCAGACCATGCGCCCTCCCTTCTCCGTAAAATCCTGTTTGAGGTTCTGTCATAAAGGCCCACTGTCCCACTTGGGCCACCTTGGTCCTTGCGTGGAAGTCGACAAGATGCGTTAACGGATCCTTCCAATGCCCTGGCCTCTAGTTTCCCAGACCTCTCTCCCCATGCTCTTCCCACACACCCGGCCTCAGCCACTCCGTCCACAGTGATGCCCTCTCGCAAGGTAAGTGGCCGCAGCCCCTGCGTAGTTACTGCTTCACAGGCTGCTCTGTCCACCACTGCGTCCTGTTTTGGCCATTCGTGCCTAACGCCTCGCGCCCAACCGTCTTCTGACCCCAGTGGAACCTCCACCCCATTGATCCTGTTACTCTTCTGCTGCTCTTAGCTAACCGTCTTGCTGTTTTCACTCCCTCTTATTACTACACGAAATTTACTTCAATTTCATAGTCAATCATTTTAATCACTCATTTGGATCCCCTTCCTTGCTTGTTTGGCAAAATCAGAGCCAACATTAACACTAATTCTGTGCTTTTTTTCACTTGCCCCTATGTAACTGAGTGTGACCAAAAAAGCCATATAACCACACATAACCTCAGACCTCAAATGGGTCCTTTTTTTTTTTTTTGAGTTGGAGTCTCACTCTGTCGCCCAGACTGGAGTGCAGTGG
>NW_007246453.1:6035-14595 GCF_000164805.1 Carlito syrichta
TTTTTTTTTTTGTAGAGACAAGGTCTTGCTATGTGACCCAGACTGTTCTTGAACTCCTGGGCTCAAGTGATCCTCCCACCTTGCCCTTCCAAAGTGCTACCATGCCTGACCTACACTGTATTTTAATAGTCTGTTCACTCTCCCACTCTTTTAAATGGCTATTTCATGTCTTTTCCTCAAATGTTTATCTCTTTTCCAGTCCTCACCTTGAGCTCATGGCTCTGCTTTCTCCTTTGCTGAGAAAATCGAAGAAATCAGTGAACTCCCACAGACTCCTACCACCCCCGTCCAACTGGCATCTGCTTTCGTGCCTGCTGTCTTCCTGTCTGTTGCCTGAAGTTGACTGTTCGTGTTCTTGTCTGCTTTTATACTTGACCCCATTCTCTCCTGTCTCCTTAAGGACATTGCTTCATCTTCTCTTCTTCTGCATCACTGACGTTCTTTTTGTTGAATCATTTCTATCAGCAAACAGATATGCTATGACTTACTTCTTCCATCTCAAAAACAAACAAACTCGATCCACTTCTTTACCACCTGCTTCCCCAATTTTTTGTGTCCTTTTGGAGGAGTTGTCTATGCTTGCTGTTGCCATCGTCCTTGACCTGTCAGCAGGATGTGGCATAGCTGTTTGCTGCCCTGAGCCCTGCAACCATTTCTTCTTTGCCTTCCAGGATGTCACACACTCCTGATAATCTCCTGCTTCAGTGCTGGCTTCCTGATTCTCTTTTGCTTTGCTTTTCACTGACCTCTTAATGTTGGAGAGCCCCATTTCTTAATCCTTGTTTGTTTGTTTGTTTCTATCTACCTACACTCATTCCATTGGTAATCTCATTTATTTCATGGCTTTAAATACCATCTAAATGTAAACAGTACCCAAATTTAGATCTTTTAGCTCCTTCTCTAATTCCAGTCTTTTATGTACAACTGCCTATTGAACAGCTCTACCTAGATGTCTAGTAATAGACATTAGGCTTAAATGGGTTGCACAGTAAACTCCTAAACTTTCTCCTCACTGCCTGCTTTACCCACAGATTCCCTGCCAATGGAAACTCCATCCTTCCATAGCTCAGGCCCAAATCCTGGCATTGCTTTTTACTTTGCTTTTTCTGTCACTCTTCAAATCCTTTCTTTCAGGATAGCCTGTTTTCTGTATGGTCAAAATACATCCAGAGCTGGGTGTTGTGGCTCATGCCTGTAATCCCAGTACTTTGGGAGGCCAAGACGGAAGGATTGCTTGAGCCCAGGAGTTCAAGGCCAGCCTGGGACACATAGTGAGACCTTGTTTCTACAAAAAAAAATTCAAAGAATTAGCTGGGCATAGTGATGCACGCCTATAGTTTCAGCTACTCAGGAACTGGGGCAGAAGGATTGCTTGAACCTGGGAGGTCGAGGCTGCAGTGAGCTGTGATTGTGCCACTGCCCTCTAGTCTGGGCAACAGAGTGAGACCCCCAACTCAAAAAATAAATTAAGCCCGCGGGTTTGTGACACGCCTGGGAAACTTGGCGAAACCTCATTTCTATAATAAATCAAAAAAATTAGCCGGGTGTGGTAGTGTACGCCTGTAGTTCTAGCTGCTTGGAATGCTGAGGCGGAAAGCTTGCTGGAGCCCAGCAGGCTGAGGCTACAGTGACTGGGAGCGGCCACTGCACTCCAGTCTGGGTGACAGAGTAAGACTCCAACTCAAAAAAAATAATAAAAAATAAAATAAAATCCAGAATCCTACCATGCCTCACTACTCCCCCCACTACCACCACCCTTATCCAGGCCACTACCATCCTAACTTGTTGGATTACTGAAGTAGGTTACTACCTGGTCTGCCCATTCTCCTCTAGCCCCTCCCAATACAATTTTCTCAGTCCAGTAGCCAGAGTAAGCTTTTTGCAGATTAAAACAGTCCCTGTCGCTTCTCCATTCAAAGCCCTGTAGTGGTCCTGCTGTGCTCGGAATCTAAGTGTCCTTCCAAAATTCTATGTTGAATACTCATCTCCAAGGCGATAGTATTAGGAAATGGGGCCTTTAGGAGGCCACTAGGTCGTGGGAGTGGAATCTTCCTGGACAGCATTTGTACACTTACGAAGAAAGTCCTAGAGAGATCCCTTGCCTCTCGTTTCTTGAGGACACAGCAAGGAGGAGCTATCTGTGAGTTAGAAAGCAGGCCCTTACCAGACACTGAACATGCCTTGATCGTGGACTGCCCAGCCTCCAGAATGGTAAACAAATACTTTTATTTCCAAGCTATCTAGTTTATGGTACTTTGTTATAGCTGCCCAGACGGGCCAAGGCATTCCTTCTCATTCACTCAGAGAGAAACTAGTCTTCATCGTGGCCTATAAGGCTCTACATAATCTATTCAACCCCCTTTCTCCTTTCCTTTCTGACCTCATTTACATTTGCTTTCCCCCCTTGCTCACTGGACCCTTTCTCTGTCACTGTCTACTTTAAGACCTTGCCTGAGCAGGCTCTGCTGTCTGTAACGTACGTTTTGTTTTTTGAGTTGGAGTCTCACTCCATCGCCCAGACTGGAGTACAGTGGCCGCTCCCGGCCACCACAGCCTCGACTGCCGGGCTCCAGCGATCCTTCGGCCTCAGCCTTCCAAGTAGCTGGAACTACAGGCGCGCGCTATCACACCCAGCTAATTTTTTGATTTATTGTAGAGATGAGGTCTCGCCAAGTTGCCTAGACGGGTCTTCAACCCTCGGGCTCAGGCAATCCACTCACCTCAGCCTCCCACAGGCACGTACTTCTAAATATCTGCTTTGCTCAGTGGCATCACCTCCAAGCCTTTGTTCACATCTAACCTTTTCTAAACACTATTTGTTACTGCATCCCATCCTGCTCCCCCGCCCCAGCCCTTCTTCTCCTAGGTTCATTTTCATCTCTTGCTTAGCATATACCACCTAACACATTGTATCCGGGTCCGGAATCCACAGCTCCATGAGTTTCTGCCCTGTTTTTGTAAAGCCTATAAGCTAAGAAAGGCTATTATGTTTTTAAAAAGTTGTGAAACAAAGCAAAGCATATATGACATATATATGTGGCCTGCAAAGCCTAAAATATTTACTACTCTATTTAGGAAAAAAGTTTGTACTATATATTTTATTCTGTTCATTCTCTTGCAAGAGGGCAAGCTCCTAGAGGGCAGAGATCTCTGTTTTATTTATTGCTTTATCTGCAACAATTAAAACAGTGCCTAGAATGTAGTAGTCACTCAGTAAATATTTGCTAAACGAATGGTTTGTAATGGTGCAAAATTATAAATAGGTTAAGTGTTCATCATTAAAAAGCTAAGGCATATTTTGAAGTTTATTATAGAACAGACATAAAATGCTTTTTGTTTCTATAGATACCTATTTATTTAAATGCACAGAGAAGAACTCTAGAAGAATACATAGCAAGTGAATACTGTAGGGAGGGAACCAGGATTAAGAGGGGCAGTGAAAGGGAGCTTGAATTTCATCTGTATTGTTTGCTTTTCTCTCTTTTTTTTTAGCAATGAGAAGTAGTCACATATTAATTTTTAAGTAAGTTGTTTTTAATGAAAAGGGAAAAACCAAAACTATTAAGAAAATAAAGGAATGGGAGGAAATGGAGAGTAACACAGTGAAAAGAAAAGGAAGAGGACATTGCCTTCCTTTTTTTTGAGTCGGAGTCTCACTCTGTCACCCAGACTGGAGGGCAGTGGCCGCTCCTGGCCACCGCAGCCTTGACCTGCTGGGCTCTGGCGATCCTTCCGCCTCAGCCTTCTTCCAAGTAGCCAGAACAACAGTCGTGTGCTACCATGCCCGGCTAATTTTTGATTTATTGTAGATACAAGGTCTCCCCAAGTTGCCCAGGCGGGTCTCGAACCCGTGGGCGTGGGCTCAGGCAATCCACTCGCCTTGGCCTCCCAAAGTGCTGGGATTACAGACTGAGCCACTGAGTAAATGTCTTGTTGGCCAGCAGTTAGTCTCAGTGAAGGGAAGGAGTGAGCAGTCTGAATAGTTAGGGAAAGAGCACGCAAAAGTGGAGGCCCTAGGTGGGAACAAGCGTAGCACGATCTGGGGACTGCAAGAAAACCAGTGTGAGGATCGTAGTGTGCAAAGGGCACAGAGATCACTGGGAGGCAAGTTCAGAGAGTCCAGTTAGATGCAGCATTGTAGGCTGTAATGAGGATACAGCATTTTATTTTATGAGTGCTAGGAAAACATTGGAAGGCTTTGATTAGGGGAAGATGATTTAACAGGATCATTTTTGCTACTTTGTCTCAGAGAGTGAGGGAACAAAAGAGGCGGGAAATCTATCGTCGTAGACCATCTGAACGACCATCTGAACGAGGGTGGACAGTGGAGAGAGTGAGAAGTGGTCATATTCGGAGTATATTTTGAGGGTATATTTAAGAGCACTGATGGATGGTTTGAGATATGAGGGAAATCAGGAAATAAGGATGATTGCCTCAATCTATATATTTGGCCTGAACTGGGTAAAACTATTAACATTTGGTGATATTAGGCAACTGAGAGAAACAGATTTGAGCGGGATAGAGAAGGGAATCAAGAGTTCTGTTTCAAGACTGTGTGTGGTAACTCATGCCTGTAATCTCAGCACTTTGGGAGGTGCAGGCTAGAGAATTGCCTGAGACCAGGAGTTCGAGACCAGCCTGGGCAACTTGGTGAGGTTTCGTCTCTACAGTAAAATTTAAAAATTAGCCGGGCACATTATCATGCACCTGTAGTTGTGGCTACTTGGAAGACTGAGGCAGAATGACCGCCTGAGCCCAGCAGGTCAAGGCTGCGATTGCATGAGCATGCCACTGCACTCCAGCCTGGGTGGCAGAGTGAGAGATTTAAAAAAAAAAAAAGAGTTCTGTTTAGCCAGCAAAATTTAAGATGCCCGTTTAGCAAGTAAGTGGATATATCTTGTAAGATATTGGGTACTTGAGTACAGAAGTCAAGGTGCTATTTAATGGCACAGACTGGAAGAGATTATGTAGATAGAGCCAAGAAGGGGGAGCTAGGATATTGAGAGGAGCCAGCAAAGGAGACAAAGAACAGCCAGTGAAATAAAAGGAAAGCAGAGATGTGGTGCCACAGGTAAAGAGGCGGAAGAGTGGTCGCCTGTGTTTAGCACTGTGAGGAAGAAAGGATGAGGTCAAGAAGACGTTGTTGGGTTTGGCAACCTGGAAGCCTGTCTCAGTGCAGTAAAGCAAGGAAGACAGAGACTACACAATTTTCAAAATGTTGCTGTGAATGGAGGGGAGTGGAGAAATTGGGTAGTAGTAGAGGGTAAGCAGAGTCAAAGTGACTTTTTAGGATACTATTTTTGAGTAGTTTTGCACTTACAGGAAAGTTGTGAGGCTCAGAGAACTCCCTATACATACTCCTTGGCTTTGTTGATTTTTAACATTTTGCTACTTTTGTTTGCTTTTCACTTTCCCTATCCTCCCACGCACACTAATTTTTTTGTGTGTGTGGATGATTTGATAGTAGGGTGCATGCATCTTTGTCCTTTAGTCCTTAATGCCTTAATGTATATCCCAATAGCCAGGATATTCACTACAGTTAGAGAATTCAAGAAATTTAGTATTTTACCTTCCATATAACAATTTCGTCAGTTATCCCAGTAACATTTTCTATAGCATTTTTTTTTCACCAGTATCCGATCTGGTCCACGGTTTTATATTACATTTAGTTGTCATGTTTTCTAGACAGAGAGAGGCATTTACAATGATCCTTATGTCAAAAAGATAATTTAAAAATTTCTAGGCCCTATAACTCTTCATAATGGTGGAGTGGTTTAATATGTCACTTTGATGAGCATTATGGCAGAAGGAGGAGCAAGAAAAGTGAAGATACTTAAAGTTTTATGTAAAATTTATCAGACTTTGGCTTGGATGTTTTCAGTTATTGATGCTGATTGTTTAGAAAAGTAAAATAAAATACTTGGATTAACTATTTTGTGGTAGGATTGAATTGGCAATAGTATATGGACATGGTCTGAGAGTTCCGATCTGTGTCTCAAGGAGTTTGTTTCAGCTCATTAAATGTTGCATGTCAAACCTTTATTAGAAAATATTATGAGACTTAGTTGAGGAAAAGAACATTCAAGAGTGAACGATTGAAACCATAGGTGCTCCAGAGTAGGAATTAGAACACTCCATTGAGTTTCTGGTTCAATAATGTTTTATACAGTTTTCTTTCTTTTTTTTTCTTTTTTCCTTTTTTCTTTTTTTTTTTTGAGCTGTAGTCTCAGTCTATCACCCAGGCTAGAGTATAGTGGCACATTTCTGGCTTGCTGCAGCCTGGACCCCCCTGGGCTCAGGTGTTCCTTCCGCTTCAGCCTCCCAAAGTAGCTAGGACTATAGGTGTGGGCTACCATGCCCAGCTAATTTTTCTGTTTTTTTGTTTTGTTTTGTTTTGTTTTAAATAAGAAGCTCTCGATGTTTCCTGGGCTGGTCTTGAACTCCCAGGCTCAAGCAGTTATCCTGCCTTGGTCCCGCAGAGTGCTAGGATTAGAGGAATAAGCTACCAAACCTGGCCCAGTTGTACAGAGCTTTCTGTCACACCATTTTGAGGGAATGGGTAAAGACTTCTGTTGGATAGAACCACATATAATAAAATTTATCTGTTAGCATTTCCAACCAAAGATTGTTCTTGCTGTTGGCAAGAAGTAACCTAGGCTGGCATAGTGCTGTGTCCTTTCATAAAGCCCGAACCTTTGCTGAGAGAATCCAGTGACAGGTAGCTTTCACTCAGGTACCTTAGTAGTCCCAGACCTACACTTGAACGGCTCTGTTGAATACAGGTTTCCCTGAACACTAAAAAAAAGGGCTTGGAGAATTCCAGTTAGCAAGTTTAGAGGAAAGAAGAAAGGCTGGTTGTTTTATGTGGCATGTGACCAGCTTGATTATTTATGGTCACCTAAATGTTTTACTTCTAGAAGCTGAAAGGAACATAGTCTTCAGTTGCTTTATAGATGCGGAAATAAACCAAATGATAAGTTTAAGTGGTTTGTACAGGATTGCCTAGCTAACTTTTTTTTTAATGCAGGTAATTAAGTTAGAGCCCCAGATTCCCGATGCACCCCTGCTTTTTCTGATGTTATTTTGGCTTTTCGTGGCATGGAAGTCTCAAAGACCCTTGGTGAGAGGCAGTTTGTCTTACAGCCCCATGAAGTCACACTGGACTGTTAGCTTCAGACAGGTCGTAGCCGCGAGTTCAAGTGTCTGCATCAGACTTCCCTTGTCCCGACATACCCGCGCAAGTGAGTACAGGATGAAGCGGTGGGAGGATTGTGAAGGCGGGAAATTTTTCTGGAGTCATATTTTAGCATAGATAGTGAGGCTCTGGATCGAGAGTGGCGTGTCAGCTTAATATGTAGTGTAGGAATTTGGTGGAGCTGCTTAAGAGCCAGTAGAGAAGTAAAGGATGAAGCACAGAAAGGAAAATTCTTCCTTAGTTTTGAGCGTCCATCCCAGTGGGCTACAGTCTTCTTTTATCAGGCACACAGCAGGCAGTTTTAATTTGTAAAGCAAAACATACGCATTCATAGTGAAGTGTGGTTCTAGTAGAGTTTAAATTGCACAGCAGCTAGGGCAAAATGTCACTCAAGGTGAAATTGCTGTCTTCTGCTTCTGGGAAATACAAGCTTTTGAGTATCTGAAATGTTTTTCAGTCAAGTCTTCAAATACCTAGGCGCATATTGAATTATTGAATTTAGTAATTTAATTTTAATGTAATTTAAAGCTAAGCTAAGAAATCGTAGGCATTTCCTAGTTCATCCTCTTATTTCAGGTGATTGCATTGGTCATTTCCAGCTGTGAAATCCTACACATACAAGCATCTAATAAATGTTTGCTTACTGACTTAATATCCAGAGTTCCTTCCTTCTAGAAGATGCACTGTACACTTGTAAGAATGTATAACCAAGAATAACTGGAGAATATGTATTTTATTAACTGTAAATAATATGGATCAATTACTACATGAAATTATTTTTTTAATTGAGGTATCATTTCATGTGATTCAAGACAAAGATTTGCTTTCTGTCCCCAGCCTTACTTTAAGATTTAGGAAAAGCTTATTTTATAGTAAATGAATTTATTTTTCTTTCTAAGAATCAGATTAGTGTAATGGAAATAGTGTGTGCTTTTGAGGAGCTTAATTAGACTTAATTAGTGTGTACTTTTTGCGGAGCTTAGGTAGACAGGAGTCTACCCGTTATAAGTGTGTGGTCCTGTTACTCAAAGACTAAATAGGCACACACAGCTACACCATTGGTTCTAAGTCGGGATAGTTTGTAAGCTTGTTCCATCCCTTCTTTTGATCACATTGGCTTCCTTAGGCAGAAAAATATATTAAGAAGAATCCATTGATGATTCTAACATAATTGCACTGTTTTTATTTATTTCTACAGTAGAAATTTTCTAATGAATTAATATGTGATTTTTTTACTTAAAGTATTTTAGTTATGATTGTTGAGAAAACCTGTAGAACTTATTACTGTAGACGCTTCAGAAACAAATGTAGGAGAATATAGGCACTCTTTTCTATGCTAAAATTTTTTTTTTTTTTTGAGTTGGA
>NW_007246453.1:14615-30365 GCF_000164805.1 Carlito syrichta
TTTTTTTTTTTTTTTTTTTTTGAGTTGAGGTCTCACTGTGGCCCAGGCTGGAATGCAGTGGCACAATCATGGCTCACTACAGTCTCAACCTCCAGGACCCAGATGATCCACCTCAGCCTCCTGAGTAGCTGAGATATAGGTGCATGCCACCACACCTAGCTGATTTTTTTGACTTTTTGTAGAGACAAGTCTCACTGTTTTGCCTAGACTGGTCTAGGACTCATGGGATCAAGTAATTTGCCTGCCATGGCCTCCCAGAGTGCTAGGATTACAGATTTGAACTAAGGTGCCTGACCCATATTAAGCCTTGAAATCAGATCGTGGAAGTCCTCCAATTTTGTTTTTTTTTTACAAAGTTGTTTGGGCTATGCTAGGCTCATTGCTTTTTTAATATATGTTTTAGAATTAACTTGTAAATTTCTACACAAATGTCTGCTGAGATTTGATTGGGATTACATTGCTCTATAGACCAATTTAGAAAGGATTGACATCTTAGCAATATTTATTATGTTCTGATTTATAAGCATGGTTTATCCTTCATTAATTTAAGTTTTCTGTAGGTTGCAGTTTTTATTGTTTATATTATGTTAAATTTACCCCAAGTATGTAATATTTTTTATGCTATTATAAGTGATGTTTTTAAATTTTAATCTCTGATTTGTTTTTATTGATAGAAGAGAGAAATAGAGTTTATTTATTTTTGTTTTGTTTTGTTTTTTAGTTGGAGTCTCACTCCGTTACCCAAGCTGGAGTGCAGTGGCATGCTTACAGCCACTGCAGCCTTGGCCTGCTGGACTCAGGCAGTCCTTCCATCTCAGCCTTCCAAGTAACCAGAACTACAGGCGCATGCTACCACACCTGTCTAATTTTTTGATTTGATGAGGTCTCACCAAGTTGCCCAGGCTGTTCTTGAACCCATGGGCTCAGGCAGTCCCCTCGCTTCGACCTCCCAAAGTGCTGAGATTACAGGCTTGAGCCACCGTGCCTGGCCTAGAGTTGATTTTTGTATATTTGCCTTGTTGTGTGTGACTTAGCTAAGCTCACTACTAGTACATGTATGTAGATTTCGTGGGATTTTCTGCATAGACCAATATTTTGTTTGTGTCCAAAAATATTTCTTGTCTTATTCCCTGATTTCTTTTCCTTGAGTCATTACACTGACTAAGACCTCTAGTTTATTGTTGAAATAGTGAAGGTGGGGATCTTTTTCTTGTTCCTGATTTTAGGGGGAAAGCATTCTTTTTTTTTTTAAAACCATAAGTGTGATTTTTAGCTATAGGTTTTTTTTGTAACTGCCTATTAGCATGTTCAGGAGCTTCCCATCTATTTCCTGTCTGCTGAGAGTTGTTATAATGAATGGTTGCTGAATTTTGTCAAACCTACTTGATGGTGTGGTTTTTTTTTTTAATTCTGTTACATTGATTGATTGATTTCCTAGTATTAAACTAACCTTGCATCATGGGTTAAGCTCCACTTATGCATGATATATAATCCTTTTGTTTTGAGTCAAGTTCTAACTCTGTCACCCAGACTGGAGTGCGGTGGCACGATCACAACAATCAGCAGCCTTGACCTCATGGGCTCAGGTGATCCTTCCACCTCAGCATCCCAAGTAGCTGGGACTACAGGTGTGCGCCAGCACCCAACTATATTTTTATTTTTTTGTAGAGACAAGCTTTTGCTATGTTGTCCAGGCTGATCTCAAACTCCTGGGCTCAAGCAGTTTGACTACCTTGGCCTCCCAAAATGCTGGGATTACAGACGTGGGCTACCATGCCCAACCCTTTTTATATATCCTTGAATTCAGCTTGCTAAAATTTTTTTTTTTTTTTTGAGTTGGAGTCTCACTCTGTCACCCAGACTGGAGTGCAGTGGCCGCTCCCGGCCACCGCAGCCTCCACCTGCTGGACTCCGGCGATCCTTCCACCTCAGCCTTCCAAGTAGCCGGAATTACAGGCATGCGCTACCACACCCAGCTGATTTTTTGATTTATTGTAGAGATGAGGCCTTGCTGCCCAGGCGGGTCTCGAACCCGTGGGCTCAGGCAATTCACTCACCTCAGCCTCCCAAAGACGGGGGATTACAGGCTGAGCCACTGAGCCCGGCTTCATTTTAATTTTCATTTGGCTTTTTTTTTTTTTGAGTTGGAGTCTCACTCTGTAGTCCAGACTGGAGTGCAGTGGCCACTCCCGGCCACCGCAGCCCCGACCTGCTGGGCTCCGGCGATCCTTCTGCCTCAGCCTTAGCTGGAACTACAGGCACACACTACCACGCCTGGCTAGTTTTTGATTTATTGTAGAGAGGAGGTCTCATCAAGTTGCCCAGGTGGGTCTTGAACCCGTGGGCTCAAGCAATCCACTCACCTCGGCCTCCCAAAGCACTGGGCCACCAAGCTCGGCTTCCTTTGGCTTTTATATTGTTGGTGGGTTGTTAAAAAATTCTTGTTTGAGTTATTTATTGACTTTTTTCTCACATAATATTTCCAGAAGTATGCATCAACATTTTGAAAAGTTAGGAAATTGATGAAAGACGCTTGCAATGTTATTTCTTTAATAAAATTTTGAGATTTGTTCTTTTTTTAAGTTTTGTTGTATTACTATTTCTGTATCTCCTTACTTATTATTTTGCAGCATTTAAATGTTTTAACATTATTTCTTTATGATAACATTATTAAAAATTATTTTTGTATGCATACAGTATTAAAACAGTAATCACAAGCATAGAATCTGTAATAACCTCCATTATATTAAGTAAAACTTCTGTTCTCCAATAGTAGGATGGCCTTTCTCTGAGGCTAGGTCACTTGTAAAAACAATTTTCCTGGTATAATTCCTGCACTTTGCAAAAGTTGAATCCATTTTTTTATTACCATAAAGTCTTAAAAAATATTATCTTTATATCATTGTGTATTCTTATTTTAATGGCTTGATCTGGGGAAAAGTTGCTGCAATTCCATGAATTTTCTAGATAATTAAATCCCTTTAAGTATCATAACCTTTAAGTGTTTTTATAAAAATCTTTCTAAACTATATTTCACATTTTTCTACCTTCTTAAAAAGTAAAAAAAAAGAAAAAAGGTGTAATTAAACTTCTTGATGACTCAGTTGTCGTTATAAATAGCAAGTATTGTACCATGAAATAGTAACATTCTGTGGTGTCTTTTGTCCTGCAGTTTATGACTTCAACAGTTATACAGTTCGAGGATTTTATAGTTTATTTTCATTGCAGAGATTTAAGAGAAGAAAAAAAGGGCCTGTAATAATAACACTTTAATACACTGCTAGCTTTTCATTGTTTCCTTTTTGTCCTTTTGTTTAATGATCCAGTCTTTTTCATATACATATTTTTACTTATTTGTAATTGTATTCTGTCTATAACTTTTAATTTTTTTTTAACTTTTTAATCATCTTTTCATGCCATTACAGAAATTATATGTGTATGTAGATTGCTGAGTTGATTTCTATTAGGTCAAATTAGTTTTTTACACTACCATCAGCAGTTAAAGTTTATTCATATCCTCAGCAGCATAGGATATTCTTTTTTGTTTTGTTTTTGTTTTTGAATTGGAGTCACTCCATCGCCCAGACTAGAGTGCAGTGGCCGCTCCCAGCAACTGCAGTCTCGACCTGCTGGGCTCCGGTGATCCTTCCGCCTCAGCCTTCCGAGTAGCTGGAACTACAGGCGTGCACTACCACGCCCGGCTGATTTTTTGATTTATTGTAGAGATGAGGTCTCGCCAAGTTGCCCGGGTGGGTCTCGAACCCGCGGGCTTATGCAATCCACTCACCTCAGCCTCCCAAAGGTGCAGGATTACAGGCTGAGCCACCGAGCCCGGCTGTGAATTTTATTTTCATGTGCTAGCTGTTGATTTTAAATTAGCTTTCCAGATAAGTAAAGTTATGAATATATTACTTTCTTGTTGGAATGTCTGACTTTGTATTGCTGTAATATGTTAGGAGCTCCCTTTATATATTTATCCACCATATCTGTAAGCAGTGGTACCTCCTTGAAATGTATGAGATGTTGTATTCTTTTTCCATGTGGGGTTTTTGAGTCTTGAGCTAGCATCACAGTGACAGTTAATTGCCACTGTCCTTTCATCTCCCTGATTTAAAGTGTTAGTAAAATGAATATTGTGAGGTGTTTTTTTTCTTGGTGGCATCAGTGGCAGTGATTGTCAGTGCTCAGACCCAAATCAATGTAATGTGGAAAAGGCAGGGAAAGGGAGGCAAGGGGAGCGAGATAAGTAGATGGGGAAGGGGAAGGAATTTTTTTGTCTGCATTGAGGGTGCAGGCCTGACCTGACAACTAATCTTATTCTTGGTTTTCCCTACTCTTCTCACTCAGTGTACTCTCCACTCATCTGGGTATGCTCATTAGATTCAGTACCTCTTAGAGATTTCCATGTCATCACTGGTATTCCAGCTAAGGAAATTAATTCCCATGATAGTCATCAACCTGTGTTGTACGAACCTTTTAGTTCCTAGAGAACTCCCTAAAAAGCTTCTTTTCTTCCACATAAAGCAACAACATTTTGGGACTAGTTTGTCATAATACGTAATAGTAGATAATTATATAATATATGTAATTATGTGGTAGTGCTTGAATTGTTATCTAATACTGCTATTTTGACTTAGCACTTTTGTTTCCAAGGAAGACAATCTCAGATCGCCTTAAGAGAAAAGGGGAGGTCTATTATAAGACATTCATGGATTAGAAATAGAAAGCCGCCGGGCACGGTGGCTCAGCCTGTAATCCCAGCACTTCAGGAGACCGAGGCGACAGGATTGCCGGAACCTAGGGGTTCAAGACCAGCTTGGGCAGCTTGGTGAGACCTCGTCTCCACAATAAATCACAAAAGTTAGCTGGGCGTGGTGGCGTGCGCCTGTAGTTTTAGCTACTTGGAAGGCTGGGGCGGAAGGATCGCTGGGGCGGGGTGGCTGTGAGCATGCCACTGCACTCCTGCCTGGGCGATGGAGTGAGACTCCCAACTCCAAAAAGGAAAAAGCAATTGATTTCTATTTTTAGAAGCTTAGTTCTATATTATGAGGTTCCCCCCTTCAGTTTTGCTCAGTACATTGATTTTCTGGATCTGTCAGTAAACCCAGCGGCCTGTTCTAAAAGGACTTGGAGAGCTGCTCCCCTTCCAAGGGAAGGGCCTCATGGCAGACTCGGCCGTCCCTAGCCCTGTTTCCTGGACACGCTGCCTCAAGCCAGGAGTGGGCGCCCAGCCCTTCATGTGAGGGAGCGAGCCCAGAAGGGCGAACTGAATCACTTGAACCGCTGCACCTGGCCCAGATTGTTCTTCTTCGTTAACTTGTGATGTTGATTTCTGGGTCTTTATTTCCCCGTTTTTCAAATAAGAGGGTTGGATAGGCGCTCTCTTCATTCTGAAGATTAGATGCTGTGATTGCCATTATCTGGCTACAGCCAAAGTTTCAATTGGTGACTTCTAGCTTTGTGGGTTGAAGAGGATGAACGGTGTTGGAGATAGGACATTCAACTGGCTGGCGACCCAGTATCCCTGTTGCAAGACCACGGTGAGCTTTTAGTCCAAGATTCCGTCTCAAGGGGACATGCTTATTAACTGAACAGTTTCCTAATATGTATAGTCGGTCAGCGTTATCTTCTGTGGCCAGTGTAATCTCAGATTTCTGGGCCAGGCTTAGTGGTTCAGCCTGTAATCCCAGCACTTCGGGAGACCGAGACTAGTGGATTGCCGGAGCCCACAGGTTCGAGACCAGCCGGGACCACTTGGTGAGGCCTCATCTCTACAATAAATAAAAAATCGCTGCTTGGCAAGCTGAGGCGGAAGGATTGCTGGAGCCCAGTGGATTAATGCTGGGGCGACCGTGAGCGTGCCACTGCGCTCCAGCCTGGGCGGCAGAGTGAGACTCCAACTCAAAAAACAAAAATAAAAAAATCTCAGATTTCTTTATCATCTCACATTTCATTCTATATTTTATATTAATTTTTTAATGTCTCAGTAATCTTAGTTGAGTCTCAATGTTTTTTTGTCACAGTAACAAGAACAGACTTGAATACTCAGAGTATATCCTATTTTTTTGCACTAAACTTTTAGTGGCATGTATAATCTATCAAATGACATTATTTCCTGCTAATTGATTTTCCATTTTTGGATTGTCTCTATAGAATTTTCTTGTGATTTTTTTTTTCCCCCTATCACTTTGCATAGTATGAAGTCTCGCATCAATCAACTATAGTCATGCCTTTTGGTCAGTGGTGGACCACACGTACGGTGGTGGGTCCCATAAGATTATAATGGAGCTGAAAAACTTCTCTTGCCTAGTGATGCAGCTCATTACTCACATCACTGTGTTAGTGCTGGTGCAAACAAACCTACTGCGCTGCCAGTCATAAAAATACAGCACATACAATTAGGTACCATAAATATAATGATCATAACTTGTTTATATATTTACTGTACTGTACTTTTTATTGTTATTTTAGAGTGTACTGCTTATTTTTTTTAAGTTAACTGTAAAACCGCCTCAGGCAGGTCCTTCAGAAGACATTCTAGGAGATGACACCTCCATGTTATTGCCCCTTAAGACCATCGGGTGCGACCAACTGTGGTGGTGGAAGACAGCGACCTTGACCTGCTGTCCCTGTATGGGCCGAGGCTAATGTGTGTGTTTGCATCTTAGTTTTTGACAAAAAAGTTTAAAGAGTTAAAAACATGTATTTAATAGAAAACTCATAGAGTAAGGATATAAAGAAAATATTTTTGTACAGCTATATAATGTGTTATAAGGTGTTACTATGAGTCAAAAAAATTTTTTAAGTCTAAAGCTTGTCAAGTGAATAAGTTACAGTATACTAAGGTTAATTGATTGGCAAGTGATTTTTAAATAAATTTAGCGTAGCCTAAGTGTACAGTGTTTATAGTTTACAGTCGTGTATAGCAATGTCTTAGGCCTTCGTATTCACCCACCACTCACTCTCTCACTCACACAGGGGAACTTCTGGGCCTGCAAGCTCCATTCACAGTCAGCGCCCTGTGCAGTCACACCATTTTTTTTACCTTTTATGCTGTATTCGAGCTGTACTTTTTTAATGCTTGCATATGTTCAGGTAAACAAACACTTACCATTGTGTTGCAGTTGCCTACAGTATTGCGTACAGTAACATGCTGTACAGGTTTATAGCCTCGGAGCCATAGGCTATACCATACAGCCAAGGTATATTGTAGGTTAGGCTACCTAGGTGTGTGTGAGCACTCTATGATGTTCACGCACCAACAAAATCACTGAATAGTGCCTTTCTCAGAGCATATCCCTGTTGTTAACTGACACACAACTATATTTAATTTTTGCCCTAATATAATTTTTGCAGACAGATTAAATTCGTACCAGATTTTTCATCACTTGATTTTCATTTTTTTCTTCATTCCTCCAGTATTTCTCTTTTGATTTTTCTACTTCTTTAGAATATCACTTGACTCAGTCTATTCCTGCTGCTCTAACAAAATACTGTAGACGGGGTAATTTATAAATAATAGAAAGTTATTTCTCACAGTTCTGCAGGCTGTGAAGTCCAGTAGATCTGGTGTCTGGTGAGGCTTCACTCTCTGCCTGATAGCCAGCACCTTCTTGCTCCCCCCTCACGTGGAAGAAGGGACGAGCGCTGTCCCCCCACGTGGGGCAAGGGGCACAAAAGTACCCCACAGGCTCCCCTAAACCCTGTGACGAGGGCATTGATCTCGTTCTTGAGGACAGAGCCCTCATGACCTAATCACCTCCTGAAGTCCCCGCCTCTTAATGCTATTGCATTGGGGATTAAGTTGTAGCATGAATTTGGGAGGGATACAGACATTCAAGTAATAGCACCACCTCACTTAAACGACAAGTTGAACAGCCCATTTTAATGCATATTCTCTGATGGCACAAAAATCTAAGTAATCTTCATCTTAATGTTCTCTGTTGGCACGAACTATCACTGGAAAATCTAGGTCTTCATGGCGATTTTAGTTGGGAGTGTAGTGTGAAGGGAACAGACATTAAGTACTGACTGTCGTTGCACGTCACCTTCTCATTTAATCTTCTCATCGTCTCCATTTCACGGATAACTGCGGCTCAGAAAATTAAGTAAATCTTCTAAAAATAAATGTCAGTAATTGAGAGAACTGGGATTTGAACCCATGTATGTATGACCCCAGAACCCAAGCTTCCTCTACCTCATCTTGCTGCTACCAGCAACAAGAAGTATGGAACAAGATTCAGTGCAGGAACTGTACTTGTAAAAATTGATTTCCTTTCATAAGCATTTTCTGCTTTGTCTGTCTTCCCATAACTGAAATTTGACTACACGCGTCCTCATTGTGTATGAGATTTCTGTGAACAAATGAAAGGTTAGGTAAAAGCTAATGATAAGCAGCCTACTAACCACTTAACTTTTTTTTAACCTTCTGTTTTGCCACCTAGATTGCTCTGACCCTTTTCACACAGCGCTTGCTGGTGAACACAGTGCCATGTTCCTTTTTCTGCTTACACTGGAACATGTGAAATGTTGAATCCATTCATTATACCTAAATCCAGGATAGTTTGAGACATGAATAAGAAATTTTTGGAACTCTTTCACTTCAGAACTTCAGGAGCAATCGAATAGCAATAAAACAGTATACTGGTAGTTACCAGAATGACCTGCAATGGTTATCCCCATGTGCTGCCTAATTTTTTAAAAAGTGGTCAGCTTGGCTTCCTGTCAGCTGTTCAGGTGTGTCTCACTTTAGTAATGTGTAAGGTGGATTCCAAAGTATTGCATCATACTTTTTATTACGTACCTTATAATTTCAGATGTGTTTCACAGGAAAATATTTGGCTATTTGCACTAGAGCCCTTTTACCAGCTTCTGAAGTTCAGTTAGTGTAGCTATAATTAGTAGCTTGCCTGGTGCTGATATAAGTCATTCGGTGCTAATATTTTACCAAGAGTACTTACTAAAGTACTGCATATTGTCTCCATCTTTTATGCATGCTGTCAAATAAACCAGCAAGTGTATAATCAAACAGTGTAGAGCAGAGTTACTTTAAGACAGGTTACTCTTTTAATTGATTATGCTTACATATTTAATGAACTATGGATTAAAGGAACAGTTTGGAGTCATAGAAACATTGGGCCAGAAATAGACGTTCATTCCAACCCATTCTTAACATTTACTAGCAAGTGACTTTTGGCAAGTGGCTTAACATCACTAAGACTGTTCCTCAACTCACAGTTGAAAATTAATGAGGTAAAATATGAAAGTACTTTGAAAATTATTAAGTACTTTATTTACTTGAAGCTACTTGACAATGATTAGAGAAGTTCTAAAAGGGAATGTGTAATCATGTTATAATACTTAAAGAAGACTTTAGAAGAGTTTTTCCCATATATCTGTGTCACAGAAATAAAAATTATTGGAGTACGGTTGACATAGGCAATGAGAGTAGGCCGTGGAAGTATTTAAATAAATAACTCTCCAGTTGAGTGTAGCAGTGGGACAATCCTTAGTAAAGTGCATTAATGAATCCTACAATGCTAAAAGAATCAGGGATGTAATTATTTAATGTATTTGAATTTTAATGTGTGAGCTAATGTTTAGAAGAGTTTATTTTTAGTTTTATAGATAATATTGCCATTTGAAGAAAGATGTCATTATTGTTAGCAAGATATGCTGATTTGATATACAAACTTAAATCATATTTTGCCAATCAAGGGCCATTATTTTTGTTATGTTTTGTTATTTGCTGGAAACAGATTCCATTTCTGTCTTAGAACAGAAGTGCAACTGCTTACCCATTCTTTGTCAATCACTATTAAATTATAAGGTCAATGAATATTGTACTTACTAGGTTCTTACACATCCAGTTCTTATTAAGTACACTATTATGTGACTTTAAACAGTATGTTCTTATGTTTTGCTTCTCATCAAATACTTTTTGGTGATTATTAATGGTTCCATATTAATCAGTGTAGTCTGTATTCTTTCCTCTTTCTCCTATTTTCTGTCATTTCTGGTACAGCCAGAACACAGCTGCTCATTAGAATAATAAATAATGGAAATTGCCAGGAGATGTATTGAGTTAATGTAATGGTTCTCAACTGGCTTTAAGTGCCTGGGGATTTTAATATGCAGTCAAGGTTGAGAACAACTGATTTAAGTTGCCTAAACATACACAAAGAGTGAGACCAGCTGTGAAGGTTGTAGAAATCAACAGGGAGTTGGTGTTTTGAAAGTGACCAAACATTAAATATATGGGTAGTGTTACTACTCTTACAGGCTTTTTGTTTTGATTAGAAATGAAAAGCTTAAACTCTGAAAAGCAAGATGCGGTGAGCACACCTTATGTGATTGAACTGAACGTAGTAGATGCTCATCAAGAGACCTGTTGAATTCTTGGTGAAGCATGGAAAAGAAAGAGAAAGAGAGGTATACCCCAGAGCATTCATAGTCTACCCACTGTTGAGTTTTGTAAGGGTTGGTCACATGGTCATAGGGGTGACAGAATGAGAATAATATGGAGGAGTGGTTCAGTGCACAGGTTTTGGAGTTGGAGGCTTCTGGGCTTGAGTTCTGGCTTTGTTCATCACTGTCTGTATGACCTTGGACATATTGCTTAAGTTCTCTTAAGCCTGTTTCTTTTCTGTAAAATGGAGATAACAACAGTGCATACTCATGGAATTAAATGAGATCATGCATCTAAAGAATTTCACATAGCACACGGACGCACACCAGTGATAACAGGGTTGCAGTTAATGGGCGCAGTCCAGGCTTTGGAATAGCACAGATTTGGTTTTGAATGCCTCCTCTGCCACATACTAGCTGGCAAGCAACTTAACATCCCTGAACCTCAGGTGATATAAAGTGGAATTCATATGTACTTGATAATGCTGTTGTGAATATTAAATGAACTGAAATCTAGGTAGTGCCTGGTTATAGATTGGGTTGGATTTTGAGATCAAACTTTCCTTCTTTTTCTTTTCTTTTTTTTTTTTTTTTTTGAGTTGGAGTCTCACTCTGTTGCCCAGGCTGGAGGGCAGTGGCCACTCCCGGCCACCGCAGCCTCGACCTGCTGGGCTCCGGCGATCCTTCTGCCTCAGCCTTCCGAGTAGCCGGAATTACAGGCACGCGCTACCACGTCCGGCTAATTTTTTGATTTATTGTAGAGATGAGGTCTCGCCTGCCCAGGCGGGTCTCGAACCCATGGGCTCAGGCAATCCACTCACCTCAGCCTCCCAAAGGCGCAAGATTACAGGCTGAGCCACCGAGCTCGGCTCAAACTTTCCTTCTTATCACTCACTGTAATACCAGACTTTTTTTTTTTTTAAGTGTTTATCAACTTTAGCATTTGCCTACCATGTCTAGTCATTTTCACTGGTCTTCGTGAAGGAGCACTATAGATGGAAACGTCTTGACTGCTCAGTAAATACTTGTTTGAATTTAATTGAAATTAGAAAGGAAAAAAAAAAGTTCTGAATCAGATGGGAGAAAAAAATACTTCTCTTTTCTGGTGAAATATTTGCTTTTCTCTCGTTTTCTATTGCACTTACCATATACTTTTTAGTAGATAGCACATCTGAGAACTTAATTAGGAATACAAACTGTATTTTACTTATCTTTGAGTCTCCAGTACTCACTTAGCACATGGAAGTTGTTCAACTTAGTATTTATTCAGTTGAATTAGTAGTAACAATAGTATTTATTCAACAAATATTTATTGAATCAGACTCTGAAGCAAAGAGGGTGAAAAGACACTGTCCATGCTGTCAAGGAACTCATGATCTATTGCGAAGACAGTCCTTGAAGTAATTACAATACAATATGATAGTTTTTAGAAGGAAAATAGCCATAAGGTGTAGAGCTATAATTAGAAAAAAGTCTTGTGGGGAGATCCTGGAATAATGTCCCAGAAGAGAAATTTTATCTAGTTATCAATCATAGTGCCAAGAACGACTCTCAATAAATATTTGGAAATTCAGTGAATGAGGGTAGCTCTGAAGAGTGGGAAGAGGTTTGCCAGGTGGTAAAGTTTAAAGCGAGCATACCCAGCAGGAAATCCTTATTCAAAGGCTCAGAAGTATGAGAAGTTCAGGAAGAGTTGCTGAAAGGTGAAGCTGGAAGTTGAGTCATAAAGCTGTCCTTGAAAATGAGGAACCAAGATCATGAAGAGCCTGCTTCCATGAAAAGAAGTTAGATTTTATCTTGCAGATGGATGCTGAAAAACCATTGATTTAACAATTAAAATGAGTGTTTTTCACATTACACCGTGTGCCAAGTACCAGTAATTCTAATACAGAATTGGTATTCCCATTTTTTAGTTGGGAAACTGAGGCTCAGAGAGATTAACTAAGTTGCCCAGGTTTTCACAGCTACTAAGTGCAAGAACTAGAATTCAAATGTAGATTAGCTGAGTCCACACCTTCTGTCTGCTTTTTAAACAATATTTTACAGACCATCCAGCAGGAAAGAAGCTAGATATTTTTACTTTTTTCAACCAGTCTGGCTTTTTAAAAAAATCTCATATCATTCTCAACTATAGCACATTCAAAATTTTTATATAAATTTAAGTTAAAAGATTGGGACTCATTAGTAAGTTTTAGTCTTCTGAATGTCCAAAATGATGTCACAGTAACTTACCTTGTGAAAGCTCTTTATTCTGGTGCCATCTTCTATCCAGTTTTTCAAGTATCTGTCTTTTGGCTTATTGAAATTCCTTTTTTTCTTTGGTCACCATTGAATGTCATGAGTCAATCAGGCAATGATTTATGTACTCTAAAGGAGAAAATTTTGAAGTACTACTTCATTTTTTGAGACATTTAGATCTGAGTCTTCAACATGCAAAAAAAAAAATACCCCAAGTGGTAATTATTTATATTTGATAAGAAAATCCAGTTTTAATTTTGGTTTTCTATTAATATAAAATAGTAGTTTACTATTTAGATAAATGATTTCTACCTAATGTAATAATTCTGGTGTGCTTAGTTACTTCAGCTGTTAGTACTCAGATGTTATCTAATTAACCGTGCAATGTCTATCTGGGATATAAGATTCTTTCTAATTTTAATAGCTATTAAAATGTGGTACGTTTTGGAAATTGTGGTAATGGTTGTACAGCAATGAGAATACCTTTAATGCTATGAACTGTATACCCAAAATGGTTAATATGGTAACTATTATGTACATGTATTACAACTTTTAAAAAGATGTGATACAAAGCTGGGCACAGTGGCTCGCATCTGTAACCTTGGGATTCTGAAGTGGGAGGATTGCTTGAACCCAGGAATTCAAGACCAGCCCAGGCAGCATAGCAAGACCTCGATCTCTACAAAAAACCAAAAAATTAAGTGGTACTCTCCTGTAGTCCCAGCTACTCAGGAGGCTGAGGTGGAAGGATTGTGTCAGCTCAGGAAGTCAAGGCTGCAGTGAACTATGATCATGCCACTGCACTCTAGCCTGGTGACAGTGAGACCCAGACTCAATAAAAAAAAAAAAGGCGTGATATGGAAATTCAAAGTGGTCTGAGCTCTCTTATAAAGTAATTATCAATAAAATATTCTCTAGAGCTGTTTGTTACAGGTAACTTGAGTAAGGTGTGGGGAAACACCTATCCTTTCATGGTAGGCTGATCAAATTAAATGTTCTTATACTGAGCTGTGTGAAAAAAGACTCTTATGTATTGGGGTGCAGGAATAAAGAAAGAAGCCTGAGAGTATGGTGTAGCCATCCTGAGGATGGATGTGATGATGAAGATGCCTTTCAGACTTGACTGCTGTTGGTCCCTGGCTTTAGTTTCTTGTTCAGAAGGCCAGCTGGGGGGTTAAGTGGGCTATCCAAATGCCACTTTAACAGGTAGTTGCATGGTAGCGGCTCCAGCTCGTAACTAAGGCTCAGACTTTTAGGTTCTCCGCCCCAGGGAAATTAAACTGTCATTCATTCGCTTCACAAAATTAAAAGAACATGCTGGTAGAGATAAAGGAAACATGTTGATAATGTGTGAGTTGTATAACTTCCTAGAAAGTAATCTGGTATCACTGTTAGGAAATTTTAAATACACATACTTTTTGGCCTAATAATCCCACTGGGTTGCCTCCATTGTGTAGGGACATTGGTATCAGAATTTTTTGACTGTGTTGCTTGTAGTGGCAAAAAAAAGTAGAAGCAATCTGGAAGCCAGTTAGGAAATGATTAAACAGATATGCTCTATCCATTCACAAGACCATTGTGTATCTATTTGAAGGTGAGTTAATTCTATATGTATTGGTCTAGAATGGTGGCCATGTTGTATTATGTGTGAAAAGCATTGTAGAGCTAATATTAATATAGTATGGAGTATGATCTACAACAAAAAGAAAAACAATGTGTGTGTGTGTGTGTGTGTGTGTGTGTGTGTGTGTGTTTGAGAATTGAGTGTAGGGATTCACCTCGAACTTAAAATTTCTTTGCTCAGGAAGTAAGCTTGGAGGTCCAAGTGAATTAACATGCCATTTACAACCATGTTGTTTGATTATCTTAATAATATAGTTTTTGTAGTTTGTTAAAGTTTCTGAAGTTAGGAAAAAAGAGAGGGAAGGGGAGAAAGCTAAGGTGATAGAAATTATACTAGAGATTGCTTTGGGGAGGGTTGATAACTGGGAATGAGCACCCCCCCCAAAATCTCTTGGTGTAGTGGTAATAATCTCTTTCTTGAGCTGGGTGTTGGTTACACAGGTGCATTCACTTTGTAAAAATCCATCTAGTTATATGCTTACAATTTGGTGCCTATACATTGTATCAAAAGTTTATAAAATTAAATTATGGCACAGCAATACAATGAAATACTATTGCTCTCTTAAACTATTTTTCTATAAATATTTAACAATAAATGAAGCAGGAAAAGCCTATTATTGTACAATGTAATAAATATACACAAGAACACACAGAATGAAGACTGGAATAAAAACACTACGATGTCAGTAGTTATGTCCAGATGATGTTCGTTTTAGTTTTGGGGACTTTTGTTTTAAGTAAGAACAGTTTATTGGACTGGATCATTTAGGTAATCAACGGAACTTGTTTAGAAAAATCAGATTATAGCATACTAAGCAGAAAATAAGAGTGAAAAAGGGGGAAAGGCATTCAAAAAAAGAAAAAGTGTAGTAAGATCAGGTGATTTTATTAACCCCTACTAGAAGGGACCTTTTTGTATTAAAAAATCCTCTCCTTTATCCGGCTCAGTTTGTTTTTTGACAAATAATTCATGCTTGCTCCTTAAGTTTTGTTGTTTTGTATAAGCATTTAGTCTTAACGAAACTGTCATTGACATATTTTCAGTTGACTGTAGCAGATGCAACTTGTAGCTGAAGAAACCTACATTCTCCTCCCAATCTTCGCTGATTAACTGTGGTAGTTTGCTCAGATTCTTTTTCGCTTTAGTTACCACATGGGGCAAATACTACCTCACGAGGTTGTAATGAGAATCAAATGAGAAAGTGTAGTGTGTAAACACACTTTATAGAATTAAACACGACGCAGTTGTAAAATCACATTATTTTTCTTGTGTTTCCTTCTGCCCAAAGTTCTTAGTTGTAAAACGCAGTCATTTCATGAAAGAATGTATTCCCCTTAATGAGAGTTCAAAAGTTGAGGTTTATGAAGGAATGCAACTTTTTTCCAGTCCAGTTCTGCAGATGTTGCATTAACAGTTGTTGAGGTGCGGGTTGTGCTTGCCGTGCGTCATTAGTAATGCTGACCAAGGAGTCGTTGCTTTCT
>NW_007246453.1:31095-52247 GCF_000164805.1 Carlito syrichta
GCCCCGGGCCCGTGACGGAAGCCCGTTCGCCCGCCGGGCGCTGAGCGAGCGTCCTGCCCTGCGGCCCTGCGCCCGGGCAGCTCCTTCCTCACCCTGGAGGCTGCCTTCTTGCCTTTCATCTGGCGGGAAAGCCTCCTGGTGTTCGTTGTCAGAAAGCAGCAAGGTTACCTAACGTGGAACGTTTACTTCACGGCACCGCAGCGATGCCAGGGGGCCTGCGGCGGCTGGCAAAACACGGACCCAGCCTCTTGGCCGATTCGGTAGTAACCGTCCGTCTAAAAATGGAGGCGATAATGGTTTGGAGCTACTGTCTTCTTTCCAAAGCCATTTTGTCTGAATACTGCTAGAATTGTGGCTTCGGGTTTGCTGGAGGCTGGGCCTGAAACTCGGCCGTCCTCATTGGTGTTGTCATAGCTCCAGGAATAATACAAGCTGACGTTTAATTGTTGGCGTTATGTCTCACACAGTTACTGGTTTCTTGAATTCGTCAAGCCCAGGACTTCATTGCAGTTTCTTGTTTAGTCTGTATTAAGTACCTTTTATGTGCTCGTTACTGTGTTTGGGCTGATAGTCAACTTACAGTTTATCCTGTGTACCTGGAGCATAGTATGTTCTCTGAGTAAGAATTTTTGTTACCGTCAGAGGAAAACAGTATCTTAGCTTTAAAAAAAAAAAAAAAAAAAAGCACTGCTTTATATTTTCAGAGCACTTAATGATGACCTGGTTCTTTTGTGTTTCCTATGCAAAGCATATATTTAGTTATTTTGTGTAGGCTTGAGTACTTTTTGAAAGGCCATTTTAATAGTATAAACAGATATGGTTCAAGTTTTGAGAAAGTAAACCTTATAAGGAAATATTTATGAAAAAGCCATTGACATATCGGTGTGCTGTTAATCTTGCGCATTCACTAAAAACAAGAAATCACTGTCAGGGGTTTTTCTTAGTTGGAGAAAGTGGTTACACATTGGAATTTTCCTAGACAATGTATTTTGCTGCTTGCTTTACATTCTGATCCCTAAACATTGAGGGTATTCAAGTATGTAATACATCGCTCATAAAATGTATCTCAAGATAGATTCAAGGATTTAATCAGAAACTTAGGTCTGTTGAATAAAAACAAGATTTTAATCTTCTATATAGTAAATTGGGAGGCATAGTTGTACTGCAGTAGTCTCGTAATGCTGACTTTATATAAAGATTTGACATATAGACTTGGCTTAAATGGTATTTTAATTTTTTGGATTCTAAAGAACATATGAGTTGGATAAAACTTCATTAAGCCATTTTTAAAAGTTAATTACTCTAAATGAGTAATCTAAATGATCTTCAACTCTGAAAGACTTTTTTCCGTTTCTTTAAAATGTTAACATTTGTGTCATTTTATTTTTTGAGTTGAAGTTTCATTCTCTCACCCAGGCTGGAGGACAGTGGCATGCTCCTGGCCACCACAACCTCGACCTGCTGGGCTCAGGCAATTCTTCCGCCTCAGCCTTCCAAGTAGGTGGAACTACAGGCGCACACCGCCGCACCCAACAATTTTTGGGTGTATTGCCGAGAGGTCTTGCCAAGCTGCCCAGGCTGTTCTCAAACCCGTGGGCTCAGGCAATCATCTCACCTCGACCTCCCGAAGTGATTATTTCATATTTAAATACCTTTCTGGTTAGCATGTTTTAAAATAGAAATGTTTTGCTACGTTGGGTATGCTGAAGCTAGAACTGGCTTGTGTTGTATTGAATATAATTGGTAAATTTTAGCTGTAAAGTACCTACAAGATTTAACAGGCAGTAGTGTGGTTTTGGAATAGTGTGTTGATAGATTTAATGTGATATCCTTATTTTTAGTTAAAAATTCAAGTATTAAAAAACCACAAAAGGGTTTCTTGATTTTTTTTTTTTTTTTTTTAGACAAGAAATGCTTAACCTTCTTCCTTAGGTTACACAGAGAAGTTTCCTTAACTACTGTTTGTTCTAGAAACTGGAACAACTCAATCAATATCCAGATTTTAACAACTATTTGATTTTTGTTCTAACAAAATTAAAATCTGAAGGTAAGTAGGATTTGTGTTAACTATTTAAAACTAACTTTAGGATTTACTTAAGTATGGTGAGAATTATTCGTTTTCAAAGAGTTTCTCATTTTGTAACCCTATTCTTTATAGATGTGGGATGAGCAGTTACTGCCACTCTAAGCATTTATGTGCTTAATAAACATGCAGTTGTTAAATGGGTGTTTATATAATCAGTTCCCTCATTCTTTGCAAATGAAAAACATGTTGCAAAAGTATTTTGGTGCTTTGCTTCAGTGCTTATGCATAAGTATAACAAAGGTTGGTTTCTTTTAAAACACAGATCGACTATAGGATTTAATAATAACTGAATATATGTGTATTTCGTCGTAGGAAAAATGGAAAGGCCATATAACCAAAATGAAAAATTACTTATCCCATCTTCCAGAGATAATTACTGCTGATCTCTTGAATATGTCCTCCTATCCTCTTTTATTAACTCTTCTTTTAAATTTAAATTATTTTTATGACAATTTAAAATGCATAAATAGCTTGATTTTTATGACATGGTCATTTGATTGTTACTAATAACGTGATAATGTGTTCCACTAGACTTTATTTCACGAATATTTATTGAGCACCACCTCTTTACCAGGTAATCTGCAGGCTTCAGAGAGAAAAGTGAACAAAACAAACAAAAATCTCTGCCCTCAAGGAGCTTATGTAGTGAGCGTTATTTAAATATTCCCTTCCTGAAACATGGCAGACACATAGACAACATTTAAAAATACTTATTGATCAACTGACTGGCCTCCAAATGAAAGCACTGTACCCCATTCAGTGATTAGTGTTTTAGAAACTTAAGTGCAGTTAGTAAAAACAACTGCACTTGGACTTGGAAATTAACAAGTTTTAGACCTTTGGTACTATGTCATTTAGCCTCTCTTAATTCTTTCAGCTATAAAATGCCTGTGTTAGACAACCAGACCATCTGTAAGGTTTCAGCTCCAAACTCTAGCAGGTTAATGGTTTTCATGTGTAGTAAAATCTTGTTAATCTTACATTCAGATTTTTGAGAATTCATACACAGTAATTTCTTCTGAATTGTTTTCAAATGATCTTGTAGTTAATTGGGGGGATTTTAATTTGTGATTGAGGGACATAACAGAAAATTTTAATCCCTAAATCTAAATTTTAAGAATCTAGAAATTCTGAGCCCCAGGAGTTCAAGGTTGCAGTGAGCCATAATCATGCCACCACTCCAGCCTGGGTAACAGAGTAAGATTCTGACTCAAAAAAGAAAAACTAGGCATTCATTTATGATACATTGTTAATAAAGAAATTTTTCGGACACAATAGTTGATTATCTGCTGTTTTTTAAAGAACTAAAATATTTAGTGAATTTTTCTAATTTGTGTTTTACTTGAAATTTTAAAATTTATTTTCACAAAAGCTGTCTACTCTCGTGTCCTCACCCTATACTCCACATCTTAAGGTTTTTACAATTTTATGCTCTTTTATTTCAGGTTTCTTGGGCTATAAGGATACTTCAGAAGTACTTTTTTTTCTTCCGAAGTACTTTTAAAAAACATATTCAAATAGTGGCAAGAGTTTGGAAGTCACTGCTTCCACAAACACCTAATAATTATAAAACCATAAAAGGTGTAAAGTATTTTATTCATAATTTCTTGTTCCTAAACTGTATTTCTTCTAATGAGGCAATTTCTCCAAGGACATAGTAGGAGTTTTACATTTGATAATTTTCCCCAGGGGATTAAGAGTTTGGCATTGTGATAATTTATATTAAAGAAGGAACAAAGGTAGCATCTTTTTTTTTTTTTTTTGAGTTGGAGACTCACTCCGTCGCCCATCGCCCGGACTGGAGTGCAGTGGCACGTTCCCTGCCACTGCAACCTCAACCTGCTGGGCTCCGGCAATCCTTCCACCTCAGCCTTCCAAGTAGCTGGAACTACAGACGCGTACTGCCACGCCCGGCTAATATTTTTGATTTATTGTAGAGGTCTCACCAAGTTGCCCAGGCGGGTCTCGAACCCGTGGGCTCAGGCAGTCCACTCACCTCAGCCCCCCAAAGTGCAGGATTACAGGCTGAGCCACCGAGCCTGGCTAAAAGTAACATCTTTAAATGAACATGTTTATTTAGTAATCACTGAATTGTGGAGTATAATTTTTAATCTGGAAGAGCTCTAATTCCCTCACGTTATAGATAATAAACAAATTGAGGACTCAGTAAAGTAATCTTAATTTTTTTTTTAAAAAAAGGAAATGGTTAGTTAGTGACTTCTTAAAATGAATTTTAAGAGGAGATATACTTTTAATTTTGTTTCATTTTGTGGTTTATTGAAGCCTTCATCTTCCTTCATTGTAAACACAATATACTGTATTTCTTGTAAAAACAGATTATTTGTGCCATGTAAAATAACTACATGGCTGAATTATTAAGAGCTAACTTAAGACAAGTTTATTGTTTGAGGAAGTTAAAATATCTGGCTTCATTTATTTTATTTTAAAATATCTGACTTCATTTATTTTATTTTACTATTTTATTTTACTTTTTGAGTTGGGTTCTTACTCTGTTGTCTAGGCTGGAGTGTAGGAGGTCATGGCTCACTGTAGCTTTGACCTCCTAGGCTCAGACGAACCTTCTGCCTGGCTTCCTGAGTAGCTTGAGACCACAGGCATGCACTACCATGCCTGGCTAAATTTTTTTATTTTTTGAGAGTCGAGATCTTGTTATGTTGATCAGGCTGGTCTTGAACTCCTGGGCTCAAGCAGTCCTCCCGCCTGAGCCTCCAGAAGTGTTGGGATTATAGGCATGAGCAACTGCACCCAACCATGGCATTTATTTTACTTCATTTATTTTAAGAGAATTCGGAGGTATGTCTTGTTTCATTTTAAGTTACTCGTTAGAATGGGTTATGCTTGAAAATTAAAAGAGGTTTTTAGATTATATTCAAAGGTTTTCTGTTGCTCTAATGACCTGAATGGGGTTTTTGCACAGAAAAACTTTGCTCTTTAGCCTCTAGGTGTGTTTTACCCTTCAAGATTTCAATACCAGTCAGACTTTGGGAACATAATACTAGCTAGAAAAAGCTCGGGGAGTTTTATTTTTTTAATAATGTAGGTAAAACAGCAGTGTTTTAATAGCATATTCTGTTCAGCACACCAGCTGTTACCATCTTGTAACTCCTTTGAGAAGGAGGGTACCCTATAGAATGGTTCAAAGTGTATACTCTAGAACCAAACTGAGGTGACTATTTTGACCTCCCTTCTTAGCAGCCTGGTGTGACTTTGGCAAAGGCCTCAGTTTCTTCACTTGTGCAATGGGATGAATAATACCTGTCTCACGAGGTTGTAAGGATTAAATGGAGTGCTACTTGGAGTGCATTTAGTGTATGCAGAAGATGTTAACTGTTGCTGATATTGTTGATGGTGATACCAACTGGTAAAATATCGGTTATATTCTACTAGTATTACTTATTGAAAATTTGTTGACTGAGTGTGATGACACACTTATAATCCCAGCACCTGGGAAGGTCGAGTCAGGAGGATTTTTTGAGACCAGGAGTTTCAGACCAGCCTGGACAACATAGTGAGATCCTGTCTCTGTTTTAAAATTGTTAATACCTCTATGGATTAAACTTTCTTCTAAAGTAAATTTATTTTTTAAAAATTTTTGGAGATATTTGCTTTATTTTTAAGCTCTGAGGCAAGTGAAAAATATGATATAAATTAATGGCAATTATATTTATGTGAGGGTGATCCCATATATTCTTTGTCTGCTTATTAGTGACTAATACTTCCAGATCTATAGTGATTGTCAGTTAACAATAAAGCTTGAGTACAGTGGCCAGATATAAACTAAATTAACTTGTAAATTAAATCAACAGTTCTCAACCAAGAATGGCTTTGTCCCACTTAGATGATATTTGGCATTATCTGAAAACATTTTTTGTTATCACAACTTGGAAGGGTGCTGCTGTCATGATATTTGTAAACATCTTAAAGTGCACAAAACAGCGCCCACAATAAAGAATTGTCAGTATGTCAAACTATTGTCAAAATGTTAATAGTGCCAAGATTGAGAAACCCTGACCTATATATATAATGGAGCTAATCTTTTGACAGTGAATTATGATTTTTTTAACTGGTTAGAGCAAAATGAATTTGAATTTGACAATCACCTTTTAAATAAAAGTATTTCTAAAGTTACTGTGATTGGGCCATGTTGGAATAACTACTTTAAACCTCAAAACTATTGTTACTTTATTGCAGATGAACCCACAAGATCCTTGAGTGGTCTCATCTTGAAGAATAATGTGAAAGCACATTTTCAGAACTTTCCAAATGGTGTAACAGACTTTATTAAAAGTGAATGTTTAAGTAATATTGGTGACTCCTCTCCTCTGATTAGAGCTACTGTTGGTAAGTTATATTGTAACAATTTTACTTATTTCGTTTGTAACTGGATCATTTTTTAGAGATGACATCATTTTTATAGGGATTTTTGTTAGCTATTTCATGTTAAATTGTGAAAGATTTTCATTGCTATGTAAATGCTTTTGAAATGATGTTTACATTTGAAACTTTGCTTAATCAAAGTTGGTTAAAATAGGGCATCAACAGTTGATACTAGTTTAGTCACTACCTTTTCTTTGAGTACGCAGCTGGGAGTTTTCACTAGCTATCTGCTTTGAGTAATTCATGGAGTGTGATTTCTCGTTTCACTTTTACATGTAAAGAAAAACTGATTGTTTTATTAAAACAATCTATAGGATTGCATATCTAATTCAACAGCAATTTTTTAGTCTTCAGAATGTTCAACTTTTTTTCAGGGAAAAAACAGCTTCCTGTCAGTGTATGTAGTACTGAATTAAGATGCTTAATTATAGTAACTGATAGAAATCATTTTGGGGACACACACACACACACACACGACTGTGGGTAAGCACAGTACACACACACACACACACACACACACACACACGGCTGTGGGTAAGCACAGTACCAACCCACAGAAGCAAAACAGGCCACTGTAGTTAGTCATGGGTAGCCTGCCGATGGGCAGCCTTTGGTGTGCTGTGGGCTTCAGCAACTACGTTTTACAAGGATGTTACGTTCTGTTCATTTACCCGGTTGGTTAAATAGAAGCCAGTTAAAGAAATCAAATGCTCTCTTTAGGGAGTTCCTTCATTTTGGATATTTTGTCTCATGGGTTTGAAAAAGTACCTAATTTTTCTCTTACTTAGAAAGCAGAGACTTTGTGACTTCCCTCCAAACATTCTCAAACAGTCACAGTTTTAACACTGGTTTTACATTTGATGGGTAGAAAACATGAGTTCCCTCGGATCCGAATGTGTCCGTCTGTACCTTAAGACTTGGCTTTCTCCTGACACTAGTGTGTGCTAACCTTTTCTGTTTGAATTCAAGACTGTGGAATGGGGTTTGGAAAGAAAGAGATGAGAGGTGGCAACTCAGCTGAGAGGAAAGGATGTAGAAATCAGATACGAAATTTGTCTGTAAACTGTATTCCATCTTAAACCCATTTTTAAATGCCGTTTGGTCCAAACTGCAGTGCTTGGCCTCTTGTAAGTCTGAAAGGCTGAACATAATAGGGTTGGGGGGAGAAGAATTGGTTTTATCTCCCAGTGAGTGCTGGATTTCTTTTTCCTTTTCCTAAAGGTTTTTTTAACATTTGAGAGCTGGGTTTATCTCAGAAATTATTTAAGCACTTAAGTATCTTCTGACTTCTTATTTTAAAACCAATGAGTGAAATGACATACATAGGCATCATTTTTTATTGATATCTATTAGAATATGAGAGGTCTTTGGTTTAATTCTAGTGTATATGAAGTAGATATTTAAGTATTCTAAGTGTGAGAACCACTGCAGTTTTCAGAACAGAAACAAATCAAGTTTTTATTTAGTTACTTGCTTTCCTGAAAATAAGTGAAGTGGCTTCAGACAGAACTGTAATGTATTCCCAAATGACGTGATTTCTAGGATTGGGAGTGTTGGAGGTGGCTGTAGGTGAAAGTATAGATGAAGCAAGATTGACCCTGTGTCAGTGACTGTTGTGATAGCTTCACGGGTACATTCAGTTCAGTATATTTCTCTCCTTTTATGTATGTGTGGACTTTCTGTTTTCAAAAGTCTGTAATGTTAAGTAGGTAAAACAAATCCAAGCTGCTTGACCAGTTAAATTATCTGCCTGCTTTATGTTAGTTAAGAATAAGAACCTTTACTTTTGTCCCTCTTCCCCTCTCCTCCTTCGCTCGGCGAAGATCAGAGAAGGTGGTGGAAAGTAGGATTGACAGATGCTTCCCCGAGAAGGGAGAAATTATTTGGGGCACAACATGAAGATTCTAAAGTATTTAATGATGTACCATATGTGTGTGTATGTACATATATTGCCTTATCCAAAGCATTATGTCTTAAAATCAGGAGGTTTTTTTTCTTTTTCTTCAGGAAAATAGATGAGCTGATTTAAACTCATCAGTGCTATAAGAAAGGCATTGGCAGTAGTGGGAAACTGGGAGAGGGGGTAGGATTGGCAGTTGATTGAGGGAAATGTTAGGGGAAGGAGGGGCACACCTCATCAACAAGGGTACCTGTATAATCAACGTTTGTATACCTAACCCTGAATTGTACCCCACATCTTTATCATAAAAAAAAGATAAATAAACTAACTCATCAGTGCTTTCCAACAATAAATCTGGGAAGAAGTTTTTTTTTTCCCCTGGTCTTTTACATTGCTTAATCTTAGTTCACATTTAGACAAGTTTAAAACGCTCTTAGGAATATGTTTTGTAAGTTAAATTTTGTAGGTTTCTAAATGTCATCTCTAAGAATTGCAAACTGATTCTTCGTCACGTAGAAAATCGATAAGTGTATAGTAGCATAAATATATTCTACACTTTTAGTTAAAGTAGAATCTGCTCTTCTAGACCAGGGTTTTCCAGCTTTAGCACTTGACATTTTGGCCTGGGTAATTATTTGTGGATGGGCTGTCCTGTCTGCGTACTATAATAGGATGTTAATCAGCATCTCTGGCCTCTACCCACTTAGTATCAGTAGAAGCCATGTACCTTGTGATGACCAAAATTGTCTCCAGATCATGTCAAATGTTGTCAGAGATTCCTGACTGAACGCCTTAAGAGCAAGGATGATGTGTTATTTTTGTATTTCTTAGCACTTAATATAATACTTGCTTACAATACTTAACAGTACTTAAATATTTTAATTAAAATTAAAATATTTTTTATTATAAAGTAAACTTGCAACTTTGGCATTAACCAATTAACCTTAACAATATATATTGGGAATCTTATCAAGGAAGTATATTTGGAAGAGACCACATTTTCATGACTGTGGTAATTCATTAGATAAAGGTAAAATTGTTTCTCTTGTTAAAGAGTAAACGGTTTGTCTGCTGGGCACAGTAGCACCTATAATCCCAGGGAAGTTGAGGCAGGAGGATTGCTTGAGCCCAGGACTTCAGGACTAGCCTGGGCAACATGGCAAGACCCCTTCTCTACAAAAAAATCAAAAAAATTAGCTGGGTGTTCATGGCACACACACCTGTAGTCCCAGCTTCTCAGGAGGCTGAGGCAGAAGGATCGCCCGAGCCCAGGTGGCTAGGCTGCAGTGAGCCGTGATGGTGTCACTGCATTCCTGTCTGGGCTAGACTGAGACTCCAACTTAAAAAAAAAAAAACAGTTTTTAATTTTTACTGTTTCAGTGAATATTCTTTTATGTATGTTTATACATCTGTGGGAAAGTTTCTGTAGACTTAATTTGTATAAATGGCATTATTGGGTCAAAGTGTGTTGTTTAGGTATTTAAGACTTTCATGTTGCCGAAGACACTGATTTTATTCCTGTGCTTGTTGTAAATACTGAGAAAGACCTTTTGCAACTCTGCTAGGTATTAGGTGATTTTTCAGGAGTGGATGAGATTTGGGTCCAAACTAAGTTTGCGATTTGTCAGTTTGTCAACATTCTTTAATGGGCTCCTAGCAGAAGTAATGTCACCAATTTGTAGATTATGTTTGATTTTTAATTATTACTTGTTTGCATTCTTATGTAATACACGCTTGCTTTCCTTTAGGCAGATCCAAGTCCTTCTCGTCCCCTCAGTCCTTTTCTATTTCAATTCTGGGAAACAATAAATTGCAAGAAGGATCAGGTCTTGCTACTTTTGGGTCTTACTGGAGACTATTTTATCATAAGGGCTAATGTTTTTAAAATGTTATCAGTACATTGATCCTTACTATGTAATTTCTGTTTTTTAGTGGAGAGTAAATATTTGCCAGTGTCTTTGCTTTTTACATTTTTTTGAAGTTCTTTACCTCTGAGAGCAACCTTCTCAAAACTAATGTAGAAAATTTATACAGTGTTATTTGCTGTTCAGTAATAATCGTTGAGTGTTTACTAAATGGCAGGCATTTTCTATATACCATTGAATTTTCAATATGACCCTATGAAGAATTTTTCTTTTTTCATATTTTTAGATTAGTATTTTGCATCTTCAAATAAAAATAATTTGCCTACTGTCATTTATACTCTTCTGATACTAATAAATCTTCATCATTAAGTATATTACATTATATTGCTAATAATATATTTACTGTGGCAGGGAAAAATGTGGACACAAAACTTGTGTGTTATTATTGTTTTTGTGTTGGCATAACCCATTGACTGTCACAACTCAGCCACACAACACAGTTGAAATAATCCAGTCAGTCAGAACAAAACAGTCAGTCAATATGTCTCTCTCAGCCTCCAAGATCGCCTTTCTGGTGACTATGCAGTAAGAGGGAACTGTTGTAGGAGTATGTAGCCTGCCTCCATGAGGCTGTAAACTATGATCTTGCAGGATTGCTCTCAAGTGATGCTCATCTACTTTAGTTTTCCCTGCTGTGGTCCTTGGCTGTGGTTCCAGATTAAGTCAGGGAACTATTCTTAGCTTCTTAATGTATCTTTTATCTGGGTCTGAAAGACTCATAAGCTTATTATCCAGTGATAAGTGCTTCGAACATTTTGGTATATTTTCTTTGTACTCTTTTGTGTGGTTAGAACTGGAGTTAATTGGTGGAGCTATTTTTTAGTATGGCTGGAGAAAAGGAATTTGCAGTCTTTTGTACAGTTTGGAACCCTTAGGCTTGAGACATTTAAAAGATGTGTGTTTTCTTTCAAGGTATTTTGATTACAACCATAGCCTCCAAGGGAGAATTGCAGAATTGGCCTGACCTCTTACCAAAACTCTGTAGCCTGTTAGATTCTGAAGATTACAACACTTGTGAGGTAAAGAAATTGTTCTTTATTATTTTTTTGTCATGCTGTATATTAGCAACCTTTAGCAATAATATTTCCTCTGAATCATCCAACTTCAAAGCTTAGAAGCCAAAGTAGTGACCTTTGTGTTTTACATTTGCGAATCATTTATCATACTATTTACTAACAGTAAAGACTGTTGTAAGACCTCTTTGCTATATTTCTTTCAAGGAGAGATATCTTATGTTTTTCTATTTTAATGTTATCCTTGGGTCCATATATGTATGGAATAAACAGAGCTTAATTGGTTCGTGTTTTTTTTTTAAGATAGACTAAAGTTTACCAAATCCCAGACAGATCATGAGTACTCACTTAACTTCTCTAAATTGTTTTTAATGCTTCTTATTGTATAACATACCTAGATATGTCTAATTGGTCTAGTTTTAATCATAAATTAACTGATTGTTGTTTTTTTTGCCACTGATCAAATCACTAGCAACATTTCCATTTGGGGAGATGAGCGTCTTTTATAATTTCTCACTTTTAGTTACTGCTGTGTCTCTTTTATTAGCAGGCTTTTAATTTGGGTAGAAATCTATTTGTTAAGTGGAAACCATATGAAATGTTTTGACTCTCTAAAGCAATGACTCCTCTCTCTCCCAAAGAGCAAGACTTGAAGGCAGGGCAGGCACAGGGATAACCTAAACAAAAGGAATCAGGCGGCCTTACCACCTGGCAGTTTTTTGCCTGTCTTGGGAAAGGGGAAACAGGAAGAGAAGATGGGATGAGGGAGAATCAGCAATATAGTGTTTAAAGTCATTTTTCTCCCTTCCTAAAAAGGAAGGAAAAATTCTTCATTCTCATATACACAAAAATGCTTTGGAAGTATACTGATAAGATTACAGAAAATCTAATAATATTTAGTCGTTGTGTGACAGTTTATTATATTTAAACAGAGCTTTGGTATGGTGGTAATAACATAAAAGATCAAAACTTTAAGCAAGCACTATCTAAGAATAAGAAATTTAAGCTGTAGTAATTGTGAAGTTGTAGAGCTACTCCATAGAATTCATACTTTAAATAGAATTCCTATCTTTCTGAATTGAAGATTTGTGTTTTCAAGATGCTGGTATGGAGTGATTGCTAAATGTTCCTAGTTGGAATTTATATTGATTTTTATTATAAGATGGCAATTAAATTTCCTAATATCTAATGCATGTTAAATCTAAGACTGAAATTTTGTCTTTTTAAATTTTGAACTTTGGCTGGATGTGATGGCTCATACCTATAATCCCAGCACTTTGGGAGGCTGAGGCGAGAAGATTGCCAGAGCCCAGGAGTTCAAGACCAGCTTAGGCAACATGATGAGACCTCGTCTCTAACAAATAAAAAAAATTAGTTGGGCATGGCATGTGCCTGTAATCTCAGCTACTTGGAAGGCCAAGGCTGCGGTAGCCATGATCTTGCCACTGCACTTCAGCCTGCATGATAGAGAGACTTTGATTTAAAAATATGTTTTAAATTTCAATTTCCAAATTTATTATTTTTAGAGTATTATGCACTCTAAAAAAAATTGAATAATTGCCTTAAACGAGTTTACCTTCTGTTGGACACTCTTAAAGTTAACTTTACTATGGAAAATAAGCATCAAGCTGCTGCCAGTGGAATTGTAAGTGCAGTGAGGTGGTTGGTTGAGGTAACTAGCGTTTTGTTTAAAGACTCTGGTTTGTCTCCTTTAGTGTAAAAATGGCTATAGGAAAATAGTTGGCAATTAAATTGCCTGCCCTTGTAACACATTTAGTCACCAGTACCCAATAGAAGGTTTTATGTATAAGAAACTTTTTAATAGTATTAATTGCCTTTCTTTGTGCTTCAAAAAGAGTTGTTCCATTGCACTCCAGCCTGGGCTACAGAGTGAGACTCCAACCCAAAAAAAGGAAAAAAAGAGTTGTTGCAGGGGTTAAGTACCCTTCTATGTAAATGTGGAGTTTTACCATTTAATTTTGACAAACTGGTGTTTAATTCCTGCCAACCAAAATTAGTTTTGTCATTTAATGCTAAAATGTACCATTATATTTAAACTGAGATTTTAGATACTCGGTGGTATAATAATTTGTTTTAAAATTGAATGATTGAACTTATGGATTTTAGAAGGCAGCGTTTTACATTGTCTGAGAACATTAATCCATGCAAGTTAGTATAATTCTTCAATCTACTCTTAAATGGCTTCATTTTTAATGAATTCTAATCATTTAAAATTTGCCTTTTGCAGGGAGCCTTTGGTGCCCTTCAAAAGATATGTGAAGATTCTGCTGAGATTTAGATAGCGATGTTTTAGATCGTCCTCTCAACATCATGATTCCCAAGTTTTTGCAGTTCTTCAAGCACAGTAGTCCAAAAATAAGGTATTATTGTACAGCAAGTATTAATTTACAAATTGTTAATAAACCTGGTTGCTACCTTGTTTTGCATTAACTAATATTTTTGTGATTAGCTAAAGGCACTGGATGTTTTACAAAGGCGATTCTACATAATTGAAATTGCCTGTATTAATAACAAAACCTGTGAAATGTTGACTCTTCCAGATGGAATTTTCGTTAAATTTGATACCGTTTACCTTCTATATGGTTAATAACTTTCATGATAGTTAACAGTCATGCTTCTATTAAGTTCCTTATGTTAAGACCTTTGCTGAGTTGTTTTTTTGATGTTTTTTTAAGTCATCCAGGCTAGAGTGCAGTGGCATAATCACAGCTCACCACAGCCTTGATCTCCTGGGATTAGGTGATTCTTCTGTCTCAACCTCCCAAGTAGCTAGGACTACAGGTATATGCCACCATGCCCAGCTAATTTTTACAATTTTTTTGTAGAGATGAGGTCTTGCTATGTTAATTAGACTGGCTCAAACAATTTTTCTGCTTTGGCCTCCCAAAGCGCCTGGATTACAGGCGTGAGCCACCACACCCGACCAGAGAACTGAGCTCTGAGCTTTTAGTGTCCTCTTCCCCTTTTCCTATTTTCACACCTAATTCTTTGCTTTTCTTCATCCTGTGATTGATAAGCTGATTGAATTTTAAAGAAAATATGTTCTCATTGAGTAAGTACTTTCAGCTTAAGGGTTTTACAATCTAATTATGAAAAACCATTTCAAATAAAAGTGGCAGAATTTTTTAGTAAACCTGAAATCAAAGAATAGGCATAGTTAGCTAGCTAATCCTGACTTGCTTTGCTTTATTCACCTCTGTATTTCCAGTTCTTAGAACAGTGTCTGGCTTTAACAGTTGTTAATATGTTGTATTTAGAATATCAAATTAGGCTTTAAGTTTGTTGTCTGTTCTTTCTAGCTATAACTATCATGACGTCTTCATTACAGTGTTGAAGTGTGTGAAACTCTTTGTAACTTTTCCAAACATTCTCCAGCCTGCTGTATTCCTTTTTTTGTTGTTCAGTTTTTTCTAACTTGTCCTTTGCACTGTGTTTCTGTGGAAGTCATTGCTCTTCAGATTATCAGTTGCTTTTGTGTTACTTCCAGTTGTCAGTGCTTTATGCTTTTATGTGGAATAACCAAGTGTTATATTACTAAATTAGAAGTATGCAGTTCTTAGAAGCCAAATGCATGAATTTAGTGTGTAAGCTGCTGTTTCAAAAATCCAAGCTGTTCTCCAGAGGATTATGTTTTTAGCAGTATGTCAGGGAAAGAGAGGATCAGGAATCTTGTTCTTACAAAAATTTCTCTGTTTAGTTCTCATTCTCATTAGCTTAATTTTAGTTACTTTACACCTTAAGTAATAGTGAATTTTGTTTTATGCAGAGTACAAACTTAATAGATGCGTATTTGTTATAGTATCATGCACATAATACATTTTAAAATTAAAACGTTACTCCTCCTGGCAGTCATAATTAGATAGGCATTCATACTCCCCAAGGAAGTCTACCCCACTTTTAGCATTTTAACTAAGGTGATGAAAGTGTGGTAATTTGCATACTTTTCTTCACTTCTAGGAAATTCACTTTTTTGTGACCAATTTTCATCAATTAAAAGAAAAACAGAAAAATCCAAAAAACCTTTCTGGTAATTGATATGCTGTTGTTGGATATTAGATATTAATAGTTTTTCATGATTTTAATTTTGTAGATGGTCATTTAATTAAAACTTGAGGTAGAATTTAGGAATTCAGGAATGTTTCCATTCAATGACTGTTTATTACTACCTGCTGGAGTCTGTTATGCATGCATTAGCATTTTTTAAATGTATATTTAAGTAATAACTGTATCTGCTATGTATTTTAGCTATCCATTAAACATATCTTTATACGATCTTATTCTACATTATAATTTAATACCTTACTAACATGGTTTAACTGGTATTTGTACTCTTAAAAGTTTTTCCCTTGAAAATAACTGTTGGATTTCAAGTATACAGAATGAGGCCGTATAGTTTTATCTCTTACATGACTAAGCAATGTAAAAATCAGCCATTTTATCAGACTTGAGGTACTCAGAATTGAATTGTGATTTTTCAGTTCATTGCACGTTCTCATCGTGGCCCACTTGTATTTAGCTGTTAGTCAAATCCACCACCTAAAACAAAATTAAGACCTTGACAACAGCCTGCATCTAAATCCCAACTTCATCCTTCCCTTGTATTTCTTCTTAGTTTTGTTGAGTGCGTATGCAAAGTGAGTATGTATTTTTGTTTTTAAGCATCAAAACATGTAAGCTTTGGTGACTTTAATATTATGTTGCTAAGTTTTACCTAAAATATGTCGGTCGGTATTGCTCACTTTGATTACTGTGTAACATTTCATTTCATGACAGTTATACAGTTTATTCATGTACTTGCCTCTTCCTCCTGATGGCCTTTGGGTGGCTGCTAGGTTTTTACTACCGAGAATAGTGCTACTGAAAACGCTTTTATACTTGTCTTGTTTTGTACATACTGCTAGGGTTCTGTTAGATAGAGGTATAAAATCTAGAAAAGAAATTACTGGATACAGCCCATGTAAATGATTAACTCAAGGAAATAATACCAAACTTTTCCAAAGAGGTTGTGCCATTTTAGGCTTTTTATTAGCATTTCATGTTGTCAGACATTTGAAAAATTGCCAGTAAGATATTGACCAGAAATGCGTGGTGGCTCACACCTACAATTCCAGCACTTTTGGGAGGCTGAAGTGAGAGGATTGCCTGAGCCCAGGACTTCAAGACCAGCTTAGGCAACATAGCAAGACCTCATGTCTACAAAAATAAAGCAGTTAGCCGGTTTAGTGGTGCACGCCTATAGTCCCAGCTACTCTGGATGCTGAGGTGGAAGGATTTCCTGAGCCCAGGAGGGCTGCAGTGAGCCATCCATGATCATACCCCTGGATGCCAGCCTGGGCAAAAGAGTGAGACTCCAGCTAAAAAAATATATATATATATTTATTATTTCATTATGGTCTTGATAGTGTGCTTTTCTATTATTAATGATATTGAACATCTTGTGTGCTTATTAGCTGTACATACTATCTTCTCTTTTGCCCTTTTAAAATATTGGGTTATTGGTGCTCCATTGATTTGCAGGAATTCTCAACCTTTATCAGTTACATCAGTAGAGAACATCTTTTCCCTTTTTGTCTTTACTAAATGTTTAAAAGTGTTAGGGAGTTTCAATATTTAAGACCTTAATATATTTGGTATCAGTGGGTTTGTGGTGTGAGATAGGAGTACAGTCAGTCTTTTCCATTTGAGTAACAGTCCTAGCATAATTATTAAATAGCCATTTCCTTTTCCCTGTTGATCTAAAGTGTTACCTGTCATATGCGTAGTTCTGTATATGTGTAGATCTGTTAATGGGCCCTCTATCTTAATTTCATTGTTATTTTATGATCATAACTTCAAATTGAATTCTGATGTATTTTGGGGCAAAAATTTGAGCTTTTGAGGCTTTTAGAAAATTGCACTTATTAAAAAGCTTATAACATTGGAATGAAATGTTACACAGCAAGAAAATAGGTAGACAAATTAACAGTGAGAGCTGAAACTATATGAGGATAATTTTTCAGTTTCTCAAATTGTGCTCTGGAATATGTCAACTTTGGGGAAATTTAGATACTTCTGCTTCTGTTCATAAGGTAAATTTATGTTCTGTCCCAGAATGGAATGAAAATAAGACCTGCTGTTTTATAACATGTACACTTGCAAAGCTTTTGAATTAATTATAAACAGTCTATTTAAAGAGTTTCTTCCTTATAAAAATGCGTTGAAGAAAAGCAAAAAGTTAGAACTATGCAGACATTTCGGGTTAAGAAATTAGAATTGAAAATATATTTCTTTCAGCAGAATGTACTTTGAGCTTACTAAATACTTCTGATGCTTCTAGAGGGAATGTTCTTTCTGTTTAAAAATATTATGGTTTATAAGGTAGGGATCTTATTGGGGAAAGATTCATTCTTCAAGAACAAATGCCATTTACATGACATCGGACAGATCTAATTAAGAAACTGATTAAAATATATGTACCAAGAATAATTTTTGTTGTGCTTATCACCAGATTATATAATATAAAGAAACTTTTAGTTTTAAGTGCACAGATATCCTTAGGATTCGAGTTTTATCACCCACATTTCTGACCTAGATCTGCTTCCTTTTATTGGGAAATTGTACTTAGAGCTTACATGCTGGACAGTAGGAATGCCTTTCTCTTCCATACAAATTCCAGGATTGTCAAGTTTTATGAAAAACCTTTTTGGAATTTGTATTGGGATTGCATTGAATCTACAGATCAGTTTGGGGAAAGTAGACATTTTCAGAGTAATAATTGCTTATTTTTAATAAAGTTTCATGTTTTAATCCTTATAGGTCTCTAGTATATTTTTTTAGATACATTCCTAGGAACTTGATCTCTGATGTAATGATAGCCTTTAAGTTAAAATTTCTAGTTTTTTAAGTAAACTTAACAAAAAATATGCGGTAAAAAGAAATAATTTCTAACTATCCTTAAGCTCCTAAAATTTATTTGGAAAATGCTAGTAGTAGCCTTTTCCTCTGGAGGGTGGAGATATGAGATGTTTATGCCTGTTTGCCCTACATACACACAAAGAAATGCAAATTTAAAGATTTTTGTTCTTAATTTAAAAGCTTTTGCTTTTGTAGAGACAGGGTCTTGCTGTGTGACTTAACCACAACCTTGACCTCCTGGGCTCAGGCTATCCTCCTGCCTCAGCCTCCTGAGTAGCTGGAACTACAGGTGTGTGCCACCATGGCTGGCTAATTTTTAAATTTTCTTGGAGAGACAAGGTCTTCTATGTTGCCCAGGCTAGTCTTGAACTGGCCTCCCAAAGTGCTGAGATTACAGGCTAAAAATAAAGAGTCTTTTAAAACTCCCTTTCTTATATTTCTTTTCACATTTGTTTACAGTGCCAAGCACTCAACATATATTGGCTCATTTAGTTTAATCCCCACAACAAATAGACGAATTGTAGTATTATTTTATAGATGAGAAAAACAGACTTTAAAGCATATGCAGCCTACCCTGTGCTACCCATTTAAGTGATGGAGAGCGCCATAGTATGTTCTTTTTTACTTAATATTGGCTTATATACACTCAGTAAGTGTTACATGCTTTTGCTGTAACTGCGGAACCAAAACCAATCTGTTTTTGGCACAGTGGTTAAGACAAGGAAAGGTTATCACAAGGTTATCAGAAGTGGAGACAGAACAGGCAATAAGTAATACTTCAGGCAGTGTTAAATTCAGTGGAAAAATGAGAATAGGGGATAGTGATTCATAGAGGTATTTTATAGATACGGTTCTTGGTAAATGTAACATTTGTGTCAAGACGCTGAACAAAAGTAAGGTAGCAAGTCCATGCGAGACCTTGGTGAAGAACGTTTACGACAGAGAACAGCAAGTAAAAAGGCTCTGGAGTTAGGGATAAGCTTTTAGAGTGACAGAGGAAAACAACTTCTGCCGTAGCAGAGTAGGAATCGAAGCTAGGGGGTTAGGGAGGAGCCGTATTATAAAGAATGTCTAGGTTAGTGGTCAGCAGACTGTGCAGTGGAGCCAAATTCAGTTCATAGCCTGCAAGATAAGGGAGACTTACATTTTAAGAGAAGGAAAAAAACAAAGATACAGCAAGGGTCTGATGTGGGCCATGAAAGTTGAAATACTATTTGGCAGAAAAAAAGCTTTTATTGGAGCAATCTGAACAGGAGTGAAGTGTGTTCTTATAATGTGTGTCAAACGGGTTGTAGTATTTTTCACAGTAGAAGTCGAGAAACCAGAAGAGCCTCTTGCAGTAGCCCTGGTAAGAGATCAGAGATTATGGCTTGGACTAGAGAAGAAGTGAAGGCAGGAGAGGTGATTCGATTAAGGGCATGCTGTTAAGGGTGGTGCCAGTAAGAACACTGAGTACTGAATTGAGGATGCCCAGACACATTCGCTAGTCCCCATGTTTAGCTGCGAAGGGAATGCATATCCATCCATTTTTGAATCTGTAGGTATGTAATAATGTGCCTTCACCCAGCCTCCTACTCTTTAGAGGTATCCACTACGAAAAGTTGTATATCAGACTGGGCGCAGTGGCTCACACCTGTCATCCTAGCACTTTGGGAGGCTGAGGTAAGAGGATTGCCGGAGCCCCCCATGGGTTTGAGACCAGTCTGGGCAACTTGGAGAGACCTCATCTCTACAGTAAATCAAAAATTAGCTGAGTGTGGTGGTGCGCACCTGTAGTTCCAGCTACTTGGAAGGCTGAGGCGGAAGGATCGCCAGAGCCCAGCAGTCACGACTGCGATAGCCATGAGCATGCCACTGCACTCCATCCTAGGCGACAGAGTGAGACTCCTACTCAAAAAAAAAAAGAAAGTTGTGCATATCCTTTCAGACATTTTCCACCTGCTTAGAAACACTAGCATTGCTCTGCAAATTGTATTTTTCACTAAATATATTCTTCACATTCTTTCTCTGTTGGTACACAGATTTGACTCATTGCTTTTAGTGGGTATATATATGGATATAATATACTATAATATTTTTATGGAGGAATGTTTTTGCTAATTTTCTGTAGATAGAAAAAAGCTATACTGGGCGTGTTCTAAATTTCAAACTTTGTTTCTAGGTCTCATGCTGTTGCATGTGTCAATCAGTTTATCATCAGTAGGACTCAAGCTCTGATGTTGCACATAGATTCTTTTATTGAGGTAAGATTTATTCTCGTTCCCCCCTTAGTTTTTGAAAAGGTTAGATAATGCTAACTGCATGTCGTTTTTAAAATAGTAATCATTTATAATCAGAAATTTAATGGTCAATTAAGTGATTTCTGGTAATATTAAAATTAGATACAGGATAGACTTAAAATTTTTGTTAGCTAAAAATTAAAGCTATTTTCTGTTACTAATTTTTCTACTTGTATCGTACAGATATTGACTGTGGGGTGTGTGTTTAATACCTTGACTACTTCAAAGATTTTTCCTTCAGTATTCTGTTTAAATTGCATATGGAAATTGAATCTCCCAGCTCATATGCAGTATTTGAAATGTGAAAAATCAATGGGGTTGGATAAAACTGACTTGATAGCAAGGATCTGAAGGCACAGACTAAAAGGACAATATTTGTTTTTCCATTGTAAAATAAGAGTTTGTGGCCAGGCTCGGTGGCTCACCCTGTAATCCCGCGCTTTGGGAGGCCGAGGTGAGTGGATTGCCTGAGCCTGCAGGTTTGAGACTCACCTGGGCAACTTGGCGAGACCTCATCTCTACAATAAATCAAAAAATTAGCCAGGTGTGGTAGCATTTGACTGTAGTTCCAGCTACTTGGAAGGCTGAGGTGGAAGGATCACCAGAGCCCTGCAGGTAGAGGCTGCTGTGGCTGGG
>NW_007246453.1:52267-114511 GCF_000164805.1 Carlito syrichta
AAAAAAAAAAAAAAAAAAAAAGTGTTTGTGTTGTAAACCAGAGGCATGGGTGGGGGGCGGTAAAGTTGACTTTTAAAACTCTACAGGTACTTTGAACTTTTTGATAAAGCAAGGAGATAAGATCATAATTTTCTAGCCATGGACCATAAGTGGTATTTTATTTTCCAAACCTCTGCTGTTTGGACACAACATTTGAAAGGATTGTTGACGGGTTCGGTGTCTTAGCCTGTAATCCCAGCACTTTGGGAGGCCGAGGCAAGTGGATTACCTGAGTCCACAGGTTCAAGACCAACCTGGGCAACTTGGTGAGACCTCATCTCTACAATAAATCAAAAATTAACTGGGTGTTGTAGCGTGCACCTGTAGTTCCGGCTACTTGGAAGACTGAGGTAGAAGGATCGCTAGAGCCCAGCAGGTCAACACTGGGATGGCCATGAGTGTGCCACTGCACTCCAACCTGGGCAGCCAAGTGAGATTCCAACTCAAGAAAGAAAGAAAGGATTGTTAAAGTTCGTTAAGCACGTTCACTTTTATTTTCATAAAGTGAAGTTTAATTGTCCGTTTCTTTCCAGCTGTTCTTTAGAAACCTTTAGAAGTCCTTTAGAAGCCAGACTGCTGATGTTTCTGTTGGAAAATTATAAAATTACCACTTCTTTCTGAGCATCCTTTGTCATCAGAGTAGTAGCTATAAAGATGCTTTAGCCACTTACAAGTTAAAACTAGAATGTGTCTTAATGGGTTTTTCTTACTACCAGCTATGATTCATGCACTATGCTTGATACTAGGGATATATAAATTTTATGGCTGCAAAGTCTTTTATTTTAGCCTAGTTTAATCCAAAGGTGGTATAATGTAGTGGATAATATTAGAGTAAGACAACCTGGGTTGAAATCCCAGCTCCTGTACTGACTAGCACATTATTTAACTTCTGTTAACTTCCATCCATTTCCTTATTTGTAATATTGAATAACAACATCTTGGAGTCGTGAAGATTAAAATACTCTGTTTCCCATTCAGATACTGGTTTTTTAACCTCTTAGAAGAACTTGTAAGGAACAGCATAAGATTGATTAAGTAGTAATTTACTATTCTTTTTTCAGTGAACAACAGCAATTTAGGGTTAAGTTAGAAAATCAGTATATATGCACTATTTCCCAACTATTGATGCTTTTATAAAACTTGAACCTATTACCACCTGCCTTAAAAATTAGGGTTGGTAGGAATAGTCTTCTTGTCTGACAGTAATTTTCGGGGGTAAATCAAGTTGTATTTTAGTGGCTATCTCTGCTTCTGGATGAACTAAATGCCCGTGTCTTGATGACAGTATTTCATTTCTAAAAACTACAGGATGTTTCTCAGAACACAACTGGTTGTAGTCCATCAGAAAGAATGGCTTTTCTTCTTTTATCAAAATTATAATCTTTGTCAGTTACTCCGTATTTTTCTTATTTTATAGTCTAATGTTATAGGCCAGTGTACCTGTTTGGGTTTTTTTTGTACTGTATCTTCTTAGGGTTTCTTTAAAAGTCACCAGCTTGTAGATTTCTTATTCTTGTGTATAATCTTTTGAACATACTGGAATTTTTAAGTTAGAAAAAATGTTTTTCTTGTGCAATAGAATCTGTTTGCATTGGCTGGTGATGAAGAACCAGAGGTGCGGAAAAATGTATGCCGGGCTCTTGTGATGCTGCTGGAAGTTCGGATGGATCGCCTACTTCCTCACATGCATAATATAGTTGAGGTAACACAGGCAATTTAAAGGCTGTTCATCTTTCCCCCAGGAAAATTGTTGCATACAAAATGTATAATGGAAATCATAGTTTTCTAATTTATACAACATGCTGGGTGGATGCCTATAAAAAAATCATTGTGATTGTCTTAAAATTTTAAATTATCTTTGGGTTTTTTCTTTCTTATTTGAGATGTTATGGAAAAAGTTACTTAAGGGCACGGATATATCAATATGGATAACTAGGTAATGTTTTGGTTTTTGTTGACTGAAATGTGGGCTTAAACTAAATGATCAATCAATCTTTAAGAGATTAAATAGCATGTTCTTGTGTCATTAGATTTACAGTCCTTAGAGTTTAGAAACTTAGCTTTTAAGAGTTTCCTCTCAACCAATTACTGGTAAAAATTTATCTGATTAAGTTGTGGTTTGTGGAAATGATGAGATTTTTGACATAGCTATAATAGTTTCAGCAGACCAATTAAATTTTAAAAGACTCTCTTTCAATCCCTGTGTGATTAAAATGATTTTACTGGGAAGTTCTAAGTGCATTGATCACAGTTTAGTCATATGTAAAGGAAGAAATACATAATAACAAAATTATTATTATTAGAATTACTGTTTAGGCAATACTCAGTTACTGCAAGAGTCAAACAATACCATTTATATATTGTAGGGTATAGTTGTATGTCTACATATATAGCTTTGGAAATGTTTTTACATAGTATGTATTCTAGAGCCTCCCTTTCACTTCCAAAGTTTCATATCATATAGAGAAGGAGAATCTTTTTTTAAAGGATAAGGTCTAAGATCTGTTAAAAGGCTAGCATTCGTGGAATGCAGCAACTCCTGTTCTAAAAGCTTTAGGAAAAATAGTTGTAGAGATAAGAATATGTACCAACATAAGATGAAGATAAATGATATTTTCTCTGATGAACCTTTCTTGTCGAAGAGTCATATGGAATTGTTTGCAAAGATGAGAATGTGAAGAAATTGTATGTGAAGAAATTTTATCAGTTGCTAGGTCATAGCTGGAGGGCCTTAATGTATGATGTTAGTTTTTTTTCCAGCAGTATTCAGCATAGGAGTAGGACATGACGTGGCATGTAATAGGGGCTGTCATATGACAGTTGTGTTGCCGTATTTTGTCAAGTGAGATGTTTCGATCTAGAAGAGGGACTTGGATGAGGAATTAATTCATTAATTGACCCCATTTCTTGCCTCAGTGACTCTGGGAAGTCACTGGTGAATTTGGCTTGGTGTGTTGAGAGGAAATGATAAACCTATGTTATAAAGAATTATAAGCTATAGTCATGCTAAGAGATGCGACCACTTCTTTCCAAATCTTTTTTTTTTTTAATGATTTTTATAGTTTTGATGTGTTTATATCACTTTAGATTTGTGAAAGTCTATATATGTTACATGAGATAACTTTGGTAGTTCTGAGGAGTCTTCATTTTTAGAAAGATACAATGAAGGCAGGCGTAGTGAAGGCTCATGTCTGTAATCTCATCACTTGGGGAGGTCAAGGCCAGAGGATCACTTGAGGCCAGGAGTGTGAAGCAGCAGTGAGCTGAGATCATGGCACTGTACTCCCGCCAGGGCAACCAAGTGAAATCCCATCTCAGAAAAATAAGAACAAAATAAATAAATATATAATGGAGTTCTTTATGTTTCTAAGAAGTCTTAATATTTGATTAGCATTCACATTTTTAAAATCTCAGTGGTTTAATAAAATACACTTACACAGAAACGGATAAACAGTACTTGAACTGCACACTCTTCATTGGGCAATATTCTAAATCAGTGGTTCTTAAATGTAGCCACATTTTAGAATCAATGTAGGAAGCTTTAAAATTCAGAAGCCTAGGTTGAAACCCACAATAAAGTCAAAGGCCTGATACAGGATAGAGTTTATATTAATTGTGTGATTTAAACTGATTAATATTAAGGATCCTTTGTTTACAGTACATGCTACAGAGGACTCAAGATCAAGATGAAAATGTGGCTTTAGAAGCCTGCGAATTTTGGCTAACTTTGGCTGAGCAGCCAATATGCAAAGATGTACTCATAAGGCATCTTCCTAAGTAAGTGTTCCGTCTTGTAAATGCAGCCTTGTTCTTTAATTTTTTCACAGTGGTTCCTCATTTTATATTTTTATAAAATTTATTCTTCTGCCATCAGGGAGTGAGGTTCTAAAGAAGTCAGACTCAATTTTATTGTTGATATAATAAGTAAAAGAATTTTTCAAAGTAGTGCTTACTTTTTTCTGAAAATAAAGTAATATGGGGTCATAGAAGACAGTTCTAAGTTTTCTGGATTTTCATCACCCTGAGTAATCACGCTCAGTATTTTTGGTGTGTCATCTCTCAGTGTTTTTTTGTTTTTATTTTCTATGAAAGTACCATATACTGAGTGCCACATATTTTGGGTATTTGGGGAAGAATTTGGTTTGATAATATATAGTGTGCTTAACATAAAAATTAGTGCTTAAAATTTGGTTACACTGTTTTTTCAGTTATTGTATGCTTTGTATTTTTCTCCATTACATAAGTCTTAAAAACGTTAGTAGTAATAATCCATTGTGGTGTACGTACCATATATATCAAACTGACTACTATTACATGTATTTTCTCTGTTGAATATTTAGGTTGTTTGGCTTTTTCTAATCATTAATAATCCTAGAGTGAACATCTTTCTTTGTCCATAAAAGGTTATTTCTTTCTGTTAGAATTCCTAGGAGCAGTTTTTTTCAAAGGTCAAAGTATGTGAGCATTTTAAAAGCTCTTCGTAAATATTCTAAATTTTTCTCCAGGAGACTTATATTGGTTTACACCCCACTAGCAATATCTATTCTGTCACAACTTTGTCAGCCATTAATTTTAATTTCTCTAATCTTAGCCATCTGGATGAGCAAAAAACAAAAATTCGGATTTGGTCGTTGTTCCCCCCCCCCCCCCAGTAAAATCTTTCTCCAACAAGGAAACAGCAATTCTCATCAGTCAGGAATTTATTTAAGGGAGTGGGTAAGGTGTGATGCACCAAATAGATTTTTTTCTCTTCAGAAAATTCATGTATTATTCTTTTTCTCTCTAATTTGTAATACCATTTTTGTGATCTCTTTGAGTCTTACAATGGGGTCATACAATTCTTAAAGTCATAAACATAATTTTTATAGAAACTGAAGAGATTCTCTTAATAAAAATGTAGGCTGTACCATTAGAAGATAGTATTGAAAATATACATTTATAACTAGGTTCTCTAACTCCATCATGACACTAATATAATCTAAACATTCTTAAAATATGCAGGAATTTGGTAGCAGGCTAAAAGATTAGCGCCTGCTCTTTTTTGAAAAACAAGTACTATACTATTTTGATTATGAAGCATTTAATTTTTTTTTAATCTGGTAGAGCAGTTCTTCATTTCACTGTTTTCCCCCCAAAAAAATTGAGTTTTTCCTACCTTTGTTCTTGTGCATTAATATCTTGCAGGGCTGTTATGTGGATTATCCATATATAATAGACTAATGCCCAGCACATATTAAGAATTCAGTAAACATTTATTGTTGGTATTAGCACCTTTATGTGATGTTACATTAAAATCTCTTATTTTTAATAGCTGCAATGAGGCTTTAGGAGAAAGCTTCTTAACAGTTAGGCCCATTCAAAAATAATGATCTGCCTTGCATGATTGGAGTTGGTCAGACACATGCCAGATTGCCATATGGTCAGAGTTAACTTCCATATTTCACTTCCTACCTCAATCTTACTTTCTGAGCTTTACCAACACCTTATTTTCTAAAAGCCTTACTAGGCCCATCGGCCACCCCATGCCAAGACCCTTGATCTCTTTGTGTTTTAATCTCAAATTCTTTTATTCCTTCCCTGTCTGACATCATAACCACAAATAAACCATACTGACCATAAACTGCCATCTAACCTGCATCTGTCTATCTGCACTCTGGATTAACTGAACTGTTTTCACGTCTTTAACTAGACTGTTGATTACTATTGGGGAAGGTTAGTGTCTGGGGGATTGTTGGCTGTGGAAATCCATGGTTTTCATCTTTAAGTGAACCCTTCACACTACTTGCTAGCCCTTGTTTCAGATCACTTTTTATCTTTCATTCACTGGAGCATCTATTTCAGATCTTTATTACTCTTCTAAAGTTCTCTTCATTCACTTTGAGCACTTCTGCTTAATAGAGAAAGCAGGTGATCATTCATCTTGCCTCTAAATTTACAGAGATGTTTTCATGTGAATTGTCCCCTCCTAACCCATCTTTCTACTTAAACTATGCATAGTATAATTGTTTTGTCTTATACTGAGGGACCTTACTGCATCAGATAGATATATTCTCTTTCAACTTTTATTTTTTCATAACTTTTTTAGCTTGCTGCAAATTTTTTCTTTCTTAAAAAAATTCAAAGAGTAGATGGGGCTCACTGTCTTTACTTTAGCACACATCTGGTTAACTCTTCATTATCTCATAGTCTGACATCTGTTCTCACCATTTCTTTGAAATTGTTGACAGAGAAAATCATCAGTGATTTAAACTGTTAGTGATCCAGATTCCTGCAGAATACCTGTATCTTACAAAATATAGCTCTATTTATATAAATCTTGCCTAGTTAAATTATGTTAGCTATAATGTTTAATTACTGTAAATCTTTATTTTAGAATTTAGAAGACGTTGAGCATGAAAGTTTGGCTGGCCCACATTTTTAAAATCTATCTAGAGAATTTTACATTTCACTGCTTCCTTTTCCCTATTATTATTCCTTCACTAAATGAAGGTAGGCATGTATATCCCTGGTGCTCAAAGACAGTATTACCCATGGCTGTCTCTTTGGTTTTATGATTATACATGAGGTTGCTAAGACTTGTTAATTATTCTAATGAGATCTTTAGATCTTTGTTTTATGAATTTTTTTATAGGTTGATTCCTGTGTTGGTGAATGGCATGAAGTACTCAGATATTGATATTATCCTACTTAAGGTAAGGACATTTTTTGACAAATAAGGAAGGTGATTTTTATGTTGACTTAGTACATCTTTGGATTTGGGCTATAAAACATTTATTAGACTATATGTAAATAGACTTTCTGCTATATATAATAGGCCACAGAAGTTCAAAGGTTAAAAACAAACATAAATTTGGATGATAAATTCTTGCTTAATTGAAACTACATGGTGCTATTAGTAGGGCTATCCTTAATTTCCCCTTGATTATTACTTGGAGTTTATTTTAAAGTATTACTTTGGGAGGGAGTTGGGGTCTCACTCTGTCACCCAGGCCAAAGTGCAGTGGCACAATCATGGCTCATCCCAGCCTTAATCCCCTGGGCTCAGGCAATCCTTCTGCCTCAACCTCCCAAGTAGCTGGGGCTACAGATGCTTGCCATCATACTCAACTAATTTCTTGATATTTTGTAGAGATGGGTTCTTGTTATGTTGCCCAGGCTAGTCTCGAACTCCTAGACTCAAGCAGTCCTCCCGCCTCAGCCTTTCAAAGTGCTAGAATTAGAGGTATGAGCCACCATGCACCACTAAAAGTATTACTTCTTAAATATGTTGATCTGAATTTGATTAAGGTAAACTTAGATTACAACAGTGGAGGTAGTGTAGTTGACTGAAAGGGCCTGATATCCTAACAGGTGTTACGTGTTAGTCTGTTCTCCCCTTTGCAAGGCATATTTTCTATACTGGGGGTGGTTCTTAATCACTCAGGAATTATACTTCAGAATCCTGTGCGTGCCCTTCTCTGGACATTCTGATTCTTTGACTAACGTACATATTATTAGCTTATAGTGAATGACACCAAAGATTTTTCTTTCAACAAAAAAGGGTGACGTTGAAGAAGATGAAACGATTCCCGATAGCGAGCAGGATATAAGGCCACGTTTTCATCGATCAAGGACAGTAGCTCAGCAGCATGATGAAGATGGAATTGAAGAGGAAGATGATGATGATGATGAAATGGATGATGACGATACAATTTCGGACTGGAATCTCAGTAAGTCAGAGCAGGGAAAAGCGCAGTTGCCTGCTTTGAGGACATGGCTGCAGAGCTTTTCCTGCTTCTTAACATAGGTGGGGGTTTTGTGATGATTTGTGTGAGAATTGGCTGTCATACATAATTCCAGAATAATAGGATATTCTGTTCTATAGTCAAATTGTCTTCTGTAATATAACAAAATAATACAAACACAATAGCATGTAATATATACATTATGCTATAAATAGGATATAATAATAGCATAATGTAAATGGCTTTGTCGTATTTAAAACTTACAAAATGTGCTTTTTAAAATAAATTAATTTTCACTCTTAACTGCAAATCCACATCATCTGTGTAGCTGGCATTCTGGCCCACATTCTCAACTGAGGAGGAGCCTGTATACCTTGTCTCTATAAAATATCTAAAAGTTTGCTAGGTGTGGTGGTGCACACCTGTCATCCCAGCCACTCAGGAAGCTGAGGCAGAAGAGTTGCCTGAGCCTTGGAGGTGAAGGCTGCAGTGAGTCCTGATTGTGCCAATGCACTCCAGAAAAAAAAGTATCGAGATTTTTCATACCTGCGATAACATGGTTAAAAACATGCATCATCAGACTGGGCTTTGTAATTCATTTGGTTAGATAATGCTAATTCTTCTGTTGCCTCTTCAGTTTCTTTTAGAGTGCTTTAATGTGCCAGACACTAGGCCAAGGACTTTGAATGCATATCATGTTTAATCCTTCCAACAGTCTTAGATGGGTAAGACAACTACAAGAAGAGAAACGTATCTAAAGTTAGCATAGCTAGTACTGAAGGTACATGCAGTGTTGGAACCCAAGTCTTACTTATCTCAACAACCCAAGGTCTTCACGCTGTCACAAACCTACCTCCCGGTGTATTCCTGCTTTCAGATTGAGCAGCACAATAGATCAGAGTTATAGATAACTCTACAAAAGTAATAAGTACAATGGAGGGGACACTTCCTTATCACATTCTACTCATCTTTATATCCTTCCAGAAGCTTTTTTGCACATGTGGAAAAACATAGATCTTTTTTGGAGGAGAAATATTTCCAAAGATGAAACCAGTTTATATATATTCTGGGGGTTTTTTCCTGTAAATTGTGTGCCTTGTTCTAAATTAGTTCATACAGATTTCACTTGCATGGATCTGCCATATGGTGTAACTAAGATTCGTATTGATGGGTAAGGTGTTAACTTCTGGCCAGTGTAATTGTTTTATTTATTTTTTTAATGCAGAGGATTTTATTATTATCTAATAGTTTGTGATTAACCATTTCCTTCCTCTGCCTAGTTTACATTAGAAAAATGTTGGTACTTTCTTAGTTCATTCATTTTGTGCTGCTATAACAGGATACCTGAGAACTGGGTATTTATAATGAACAGAAATTTATTTGGCTTGTGGTTCTGGAAGCTGGGAAATCAAGGATCAAGGTGCTGCACCTGACCTTGCTTCCCATGACAGAAAAGCTAAAGAGCACATGTGAGAGGAGAACTCACTTTTAGAATAAACCACCTTTCTCAATAACTCACTCACTCCTGCATTAAAGACATGAATCCATTTACAGAGCTTTCATGACCTAGTCATCTCTTTAGGCTTCCAACATTGTCAGATTGGGGATTAAGTTTCCAACACATGAACTTTGGAGGACACATTTCAGTCCATAGCAGTTAAAATTATATTTTTTGTTATTATTTTTGTATAAATTATTGTCTTCTCTAAATTGTATTAATGAAACATGAATTAATTTATAGTCTCATAGCTAATCCTTTGTCTATAAAGAGAAGAGTATTTTCTAGCTTATTGCATGCTTCATGTGTTGGTGACTCGTTCCAATGTATGCACCTAACTTCCAACTAATTAATTACATATTTGATTCTAAATTATTTACCCACTAGAAATATTAAGTGGTGTTAGCTATGTGTTTTGCTACAGGATTGTAGCAGTGGGTATCATTACGTAGACATAATATTGGAAGCATTGAATTGAGTCAAACAGTATTTGTTTTAATTTTTCTGTATAGGCAAAAGAATTCTAGTATGACAATCATGTAGAGAATAGAATGTCTTCATAATTTGCTAATTCTTTGTCATAAAAAGTATTCCTTTTAATTGAGAATTTTTTCATGTGGCAGGCTACCTCCTATTGAAGTCTTTGAAACTCTGTAGAGATATGAATAAAGTATGTATACAGTAAATGCTTGTTTTACCTATGTGATTAAACATTGAGATTAATATAATTCCTTGGATTTAAATATTTTCCTAGGAAAATGTTCTGCTGCTGCCCTAGACGTGCTTGCAAATGTGTACCGTGATGAACTGCTGCCACACATTTTGCCCCTTTTGAAAGAATTACTTTTTCATCATGAGTGGGTTGTTAAAGAGTCAGGCATCTTGGTTTTAGGAGCCATTGCTGAAGGCAAGTCCAAGTCCAGTTTGATTTATAAAGTTCTGTATAGGTACTAATAAGGCTCGCTACTTCAAGGAACTGTTACTGCTATGTAAGTAAAGACTTCACACTCTTGAATTCACATACTACTTTGCTCTCATGGTGCTGGTGTGGGGTAGACAAGACTGTGATACGAACTAACTTTAAAGGGACAATTGAATACAAAATCTGTCTCAGGATAAATTTGTACTTTGAACTCCAGTTAACTATGAAACAGCCATAGGCTTGCTTCTCACCCCTGCCACATAGATTGCAGATACTTTTGTTAAAACAAATGGAGCAGATTGAGAGGACTCTGTCTGAAGCATCCTCTTGCTAGAAAACTATCTTTATTTTCTAGGTAAGTGTAGGAAACTTAGTAAGGCAAGAGTGTTGTCATTCTCTTTATATAAAGAGTTATTTAACATCTATTACAAGAAATTGAAACACTTCACAGGCATTTCTGAAAGCTATAATTTGTGTAGCATAGGTAAAATTAGGTTGTATTGTAAAATACTCAGGAGCAGTTAACTCTAATTTCAGTTTTTTAAAAATTATTTTTGTATAGATTATTATATATTTATATCATTGGAAATATTTTCAGTAATTTCATGGATACATGGATCATGTTAGTGTTCCACAAGAAAAATTTTAACCAGATTTTAGCACTTTGAAAGATTTCTGTTATTTTTTTCTAGGTTGCATGCAGGGCATGATTCCGTACCTGCCTGAGCTTATTCCTCACCTTATTCAGTGCCTCTCTGATAAAAAGGCTCTCGTGCGTTCCATAACATGCTGGACTCTTAGCCGCTATGCACACTGGGTAGTCAGCCAGCCGCCAGACACGTACCTGAAGCCGTTAATGACCGAATTGCTAAAGCGTATCCTGGATAGCAACAAGAGAGTACAAGAAGCTGCCTGCAGGTGGGATGAATCATAATGCAGCGTTCTTTGTGGGAGTGGGATCTAAGTGAGCAGCTTGTTTTCAGCCTTGGGGTGGAATATTGGCGTTAAACCACACGTGGAGTATTTCATGATGAAAACATTTCAGCTATGCCAGGAAGTTCAGTTTTCCCTTTTTCTTGAGGTTTTTCAGGTCTGACCTGTAACTTTTGGGCTTGCACATTAGCATACTTTATACGTTTCCTTTGGCTGGAAACATATCATGTACTTATAGCTTTTACCTGATCATTTTATAAATCTAAATATAACACTAACTAGACATCAGTGTTGGCTGTTTCTTCCTTGGCTCATTTTTTTCTTACCCAGTGGCAACAAAATCGTCTTATACCCTAATTCCCTTAAACATCTGAAGTGGTAATGGCAGGACTCCTACTCTGGAAGGAACGACAAAGTTTGAGCAGATTCACATCCTTAGACTACAGGTCAACCACCGTAACTCCATAAAAAGTCCCACAGTGACCTCTGCTCTGTCACTTTGTATCAACTAAGGCTCTTGGGTGCTTTGTAGATCTGCTTCAGTAGCTGTTATATTGGTTAGTTTGGGGGCTGTCTCTTTATATCAGACCAACATTTGCTTTCATTACTACAAACACCCCAGTTTCCCGGACAAACTTAGGTTCTAAAAGGGCCAGTCACTTATGTTTGTAGCTCTTGATTTTTCAGGTAGATTTGCATTTAGCGTTGACTTTGGTAGGAAGAAATAACTGTTGAAAAAGTGAAAATAAATTTGATTGGGACCTTAATAGATCTGAAACAGTAATATCTGGAAAGGTTTCAGTTCTTAGTGAAATGAAAGAAAGTTAAACAAGGGGAATATGGTGATTAATAGTACTAAATTTTTTTGAAGAGGGTCGTGGGGGGCGTGTAGATTATATTGGATTTCCTGTAGTTTATTCACTTTTTTAAAGCTATTGTTAAGTCCATACTCAATGCTGGGTTTATAGTCCCTGCCATTTTGAAACTTACAGGCTAGTTGAAAATATCAAACAACTTTATAATAATTTATGGCAAGTGCTACAAAGGAAGTGGAAGGATAGTTCACAGTGCTGGTGAATAGGGTTTTCATTAACAAATGGCGTAAGCCATTTTAGGAAATTGTCTATTTAACCTAATAGATAAAGCCATACACGTGAGGCATATTTATAGTAACAGTTGTGCTATACACTTTAATGCATAGTGTAGGAGTTATAGAAACATTTGAGGAGGTGTGATACTGCTGTGCTCTTATCTCAACAATAATGTTGAAATGTTTCATTTTGTGACCTTTGGTATGCATGTAAAGTGGAGTATAACATGGTATGCATGTAGAGTATAACAGTCTGAATTCTGATTTCTTTCATCTAGAATGGTCACTAGAATGTAAGCTCCCTGAGAAAGAGGACACTGTTTCGTTCGTTGTATATTCCCAGCCCTCAATGATGAAATAAACATGTTAAAAGAATAAATACAAAGACCAACAACATTTTAGTTTTAGATTTTACCATAGTAGTAAATCATCCATAAGCGAATGTCCATGGATGACAGCCTCTTAGAAGGAAAGAAATGATGAGGAATGGAAAAGAAATAATGAAAATCTGGTGTGATTGAGTCAAGGATATAGACATATAAAGTGTAAATAGATGGTCTATAAATAACAAGCTTAGTTTTCTGTTTTCGTGAACGGTTCCTTTTATCTACATGGGTCCGTGAAGCAGTGAAGAAAGCTGCTCCTTTTGTGCACCACTAAGTGTTCTCTCTTTGTGAAATTACAGTGCCTTTGCTACCCTAGAAGAGGAGGCTTGTACAGAACTTGTTCCTTACCTTGCGTACATCCTTGACACCCTGGTCTTTGCATTTAGTAAATACCAGCATAAGAACCTGCTCATTCTTTATGATGCCATAGGAACATTAGCAGATTCAGTAGGCCATCATTTAAATAAACCGGTAAGTGTCAGTAATTAACTGTTATGGAAAGTAGTGCTTAGCATACTTCTAGCCAATAAGTTGATGTATATACAGGAATCAAAAGCATTTTGGAAAACGTAAGCAGATAGTGTTGATAGTGTTTGCTGCTGTAAGGCGGGGGGCGGTGGCTCACACCTGTAATCCCAGCACTTTGAGAGGTCGAGGCAAGAGGATTGCCTGAGCCCAGGAGTTGGAGACCAGCCTAAGCGGCACATAGCGAGACCTCGTCTCTACAAAAAAACCTGCCAGGCACGGTGGTACATGCCTGTAGTCCCAGTTACATTGGGAGGCTGAGACAGGAGGATCTCTTGAGTCTAGGGGTTTGACACTAACTCAAAATAAAAATTAAAAAACCACACTCACACACAAATAGTGTTTTTAAATAATCCTTGCTTGGTGTGGAAATTGTCGTAGCATTGCACATGGATGCACTAGCCCTTTTGGGGATGACTGAAGGAAGGAATATTAAAAAGTTCTCATGCTCTAGATTTCTACTTTTACTTGATTTTGAGTGTTTCGTATCTTCCACTTCATAAACACTGTAGCTTTAGAGTACATCTAGACCTCTTTGTTTTTCTCACCAGAATGTGTAAGTATGGGGAGTATACACTATATAAAACAATTCGAAACTGGTGTGTAAAGGGTTTAAAATGCTGGGCTCTGTAGCTTGTGCCTGTAATCCCAGCACTTCGGGAGGCCACGGTGGAGGGTTGCTTGAGCCTAGGAGTTCAAGACCAACTTTGGTGAACATTAAAACATTTTTTTAAAGACCCAGAATGAGACCAGGCTCAGTGGCTCAGCCTGTAATCCCAGCGATTACAGGCTATACTCTGTTCTCCAGCATTCGATTTTTTTTTTTTTTAATGCTAAATAGTGGGACAAGAGAAGTATCTTGCCTCAGTAGTTTTAAGAGGGAGGAGGTGGGCCGGAGGTGATTATTTATTTATTTATTGTAGAGATGAGGTCTTGCCAAGTTGCCCGGGCAGGTCTTGAACCCACGGGCTCAGGCAATCCATTCACCTCGGCCTCCCAAGGCACAGGATTACAGGCTGAGCCACCGAGCCCGCCTTAAATAAGGACATTTAAATGAATCTCTTTTTCTACACCTACTTCTATAAATTTACCTGCATTTAAAATTATAGCAATAGCCATATTGCATGTTAAAGGCACCAGGACTAAAAGATTATGTCACTTAAGAGTAAAACTTAGATCTTCCTTGATTGTGTTTTAACAAGTAATGCATTTTAATATCACAATATATTTATATACATTTTGCTTCAAAAAAGATAAGAGATGACTTGAATAGACAAAGTCATATAAATTAAAAAGCAGGCAAGAGAAAGGAAGGTTTTCAAAGGAACTACATAGAGCAAAGATTGAGTCTTAAAATGCCTTCTATAATTTTACACAATTGCTGTAAATTGGTTCTAATTTTCATAGGCTAAAATGAGCTTGTATACATATGATAGTGAAACTTTGTTTTTTATTGTAAATAGGAATATATTCAGATGCTAATGCCTCCACTTATTCAGAAATGGAACATGTTAAAGGATGAAGATAAAGATCTCTTCCCTTTACTTGAGGTGGGCTAAGCTGGTAAAACGTAATCTAACAGTGTGTCTAACTAGAAACACATGTTTAAATCCAAAATGGGTATATGTGATAAGAAAAGTGTTAGTAAATTTATATTCTTCAGTAGACAAAGGATCATATTAGACATGTTTTGTAACCTGCTCTACCTCATAAATTGTAGTTTAAACATCTTGTGTTATTTGCTTTATATTTACATACTGTATACTCACACGTGTTGGGACTTGGTGCCAGTAAGGAGGAACTTTGTCTTTTCTGTCTCATTTGACGTTTCTTTTCATGTGTGCTTCCTCCGTTTTTTTAGCCCCCAAATTATTTTATATGATGTTTAAGTAGCTGAACACACTGGGTATAGTGACTTAAACCTAGTTTAATTGTCATTGATATAGTCAGTTGTTTTCATTATTGTTTCCCCTGTTATTTCAGAGATCACCAGATTTTTGCCATTGATTGTCCTCAGCCAGAGAAGTTAAATTAAATCTCTTGTGACTACGAGTAGTGACTAATTCTGGGCCCAACAAAACAAGAGGAATCATTGTTGTGACTCATTTCTTGTGTACAGTCATTCCTCAGTATCCTTAGGGGATTGGTTCCAAGACTCCCTGTGGATGCTAAAATCAAGGCTGCTCAAGTCCCTTATATAAAATGATATTGTTTTTGCATGTAATATGCACGTTGTACCAGTATACTTTAAGTCGTCTCTAAATTACTTATACCTAATATAACGTAAGGGCTAGTAAATAGTTGTTTTACTATAGTGTTTAATTTTCTTTTTTTAAAATACTTTTGATCTGAAGTATGAACAAATAATAGTAAATCTTTCCTTGAAGAGTAATGTTTATTATAGAAACTTCTCTTCCGAGTGTGCCTGTCCTGATTGACCGGCAAACTAACAACGAATGGCTTCCAAAGGAGAGGCTTGAAAAAAATCAGCCTGCTACTATAGACATTAGTAGAACAGACTCGTCAGCGGCCCGCATCTTACTGAGCGCCATTCAGGCGTTTGTCCCAGTCTTAAGTCCGCCCAGGAAGTGAGCAATGTGCTTCATTCACTCTAGTGCCTGTCTTCGGTTGCCACCGCCCTGCAGTCTGGCTTCCTTCCCTACTGTGAACCCGTGTATCAGCGCTGTGTCAACCTGGTACAGAAGACTCTTGCACAAGCCATGGTATTTTTTTCAATATCTTTCCCTTCTCGGCATCATAAGCATGCAGACTTCTTCAGTAGTTGGCTAAAAGCAAACTTCGAAAAACATGTGTCTAATTTCAGCTGAATAACGCTCAACCAGATCAGTATGAGGCTCCAGATAAAGATTTTATGATAGTGGCTCTTGATTTACTGAGTGGCCTGACAGAAGGACTTGGAGGCAACATTGAACAGCTGGTAGCCCGAAGTAACATCCTAACGCTGATGTATCAATGCATGCAGGTGAGACCTGCAAGGTTACAGTAAATTGAAATCTGGCTCTCTGTGTCACCTTGGAGTTAATTTCTTCTTCTTTCTTGTAGGATAAGATGCCAGAAGTTCGACAGAGTTCTTTTGCCCTCTTAGGTGACCTGACAAAAGCTTGCTTTCAGCATGTTAAGCCTTGTATAGGTATGAGTATGTTCTACTGATATGAATATGGTTTTTAAAAATCGTTTTTATATCAGCTTTATTTTTTATTAGTAAACTGAAACTGCATGGAATCCCAGTATTTCTAAGTATGCATTTTACTATTTATAGTCAAGTTGCTTTAACTGAAGCAGATAGAATGGGAGAAAACCTCTGTTTTCTTGAATTCACCATCACTTTAGCAGCTTTGGAGGCACTCCTGTGACTGCAGGAAAGTTGAGTAGTATGATTTAGAGTTAAAGGCCATGCTCACTAGTGAAGCTTTGGTACTGTGTGGTAGTTAATGAATAGTTGTTATTTTTGCTTGGTGCTCTGTGCTAGTTAACTGGTGGTGGTGGTGGTGGTGGTGGTTTGAGAAGCCTCTTTTTTGGTAGGGGTACCCAGAAATAGTAATAATCTGATTTTCTTCTCTAATAAACCAGCATACTTTTTCAGATACCATAGAAAACGTCCAACAAATACCACATTTAAAAGTAAATGAGTTGTTAATCTATTTTAATTACATAGCATTTGTCTTGGCCTTTTGTGAAGGAAATAAGGGACTTTTTGAATGTTGTATCCTGAATTGTTCTCAAACTCATGGGCTAAATGGACTTTTTCCCCCTTTCTATATCCCAGTGTGTTAAGTGAGAGTTGTTTATAATATTTTATTTAACTCTTAGTTTAAAGCATTGACATGGGTGGTTTTTCATTTGATACAGTTGTGTTTTTGAGTAATAACCGTATTTTTGAACCTTGAGTAATAGCATTAATCATAATATATTAAGAATCATCAAGTTTAAGCCTAATGAATTTTTGTTTTATGGAAAGTTTGTCGTATACTTTTTATCTCATTTAGTTTGGGGATGTAAGCTTGCTTTTTTTTTTTTCTTTTTTCTTTTTCTTTGAGTCAGAGTGTCACTCTGTTGCCCAGGCTGTAGTGCAGTGATGCAATCGTGACTCACCACAGCCTCTACTTTCTGGGCTCAAATGATCCTTCTGCCTCAGCCTCCTGAGTAGCTAGGATTACAGGCATGTATCACCATGCCCAACCAGTTTTTGGGTTTTTTGTTTGATTGTTTTTGTAGAGACGGGTCTCGAACTCTTTCAGCTCAGGCAGTCCTCCTACCTTGGACTCCCAAAGTGTTGGGTTTACAGCATGATCTACTGCACCTGGCCAGGTTCAAGCTATGTGAAGGAATTTAGTTTTCATTTTTTTGCTTTTTATTGTTAAAAAAAAAAAAAAAAATGTTGAGAGCACAAAAATAGAAAAAAAGTTTAACAATCCCCCCTATCATCCATCCTCCACTGTTATCAATACATGTCCAGTTAAGTTAAATTGTGGCCCAGAGTACAAAGCAGATAGGAGAGGTGGGATAATTATTTGATTATTTTCATGTCTTTGCCTATTTCCAAAATAATGAATTAATTCCCAGTGTTCTTCAAACATATCTTCAGTGTTTTCAGAGTTTAGTTTGTGTTGGTTTTTTTGGTTGTTAGTATGATCTCATGATATTCCAGTTGTGCTGCTAGCAGTGGGAACTTAACCAAGTTGGCTTGTGAGTCCTTCCTTTAGTGACAAAATAGCCCAGACTTATTTTTCATATTTACTGGAGTGTGACATATTACTGAGAGTCTTTAATGGTTTTTAGTGGAAGATAGTTAGAGACCACAATGTAAACTCTAGGTGAAAGTTGCTTTACAAGCCAAAATCGTTGATTTTTTTAACAGTTTTTTCTATATATGAAAAGCCAGGTTTAAAGAAATTTCTTTTTTTCATGTTTTCTCCACTTGCACTTTGAATTTTCTTAGTCTGACGACAAGCGATTACTCCGACCAACTCTTTTTAGTGACAGGTAAAATATACCAAAACTGTGTTTTCTGTTCTACTTAAATGAAAGTTAAGTAGTCATGTATTGCCTGCCTCCTTCGGTTTCTTAAGATAAATATGACCGTTTTCTTTTACAATATTTTTAAATACAGTTGCCTTTTTTTTCACCAATTTTATAATCCTTGTCGCAATATTTTTTTAATGGTGAAAAGTGGTATTTCTTGGCTAGATTTCAGGTTTCTACCTAGGAGATTTTCTTTAAAGTACAATACACTCCTATTGAGAAGTTTGCTACACAGTTTAATGTATTTTTTTTCTAGCCGATTTCATGCCAATATTGGGAACCAACCTAAATCCAGAGTTCATTTCAGTCTGCAACAATGCCACATGGGCAACTGGAGAAATTTCCATTCAAATGGGTAAGATTTTTTCGCCCTCATTAAAAGTACACATTTTTAGGTGCCTTGATATTTCTGTAATTGCTTTTTAAGGTTTAAATTATTTTTCTTTGTATGTATGACATGTCAGTATTAATAAGGGACACAAAATATTTCATTTTGACATTCAGTTTTCTTTTTTTCTTTTCTCTTGGGATGACCTAGGTATAGAGATGCAGCCTTATATTCCTATGGTGTTGCACCAGCTGGTAGAGATCATTAACAGACCCAACACACCAAAGACGTTGTTAGAGAATACAGGTACCATTTGACTGAACTGTTTGAGTGGACAAAGAATTAGTTGCCTTTCAGTTTTACATTGAGATGCGTAGAGAAACCAAAGCAAAGCTAGCTTTTGAAACCCAGCTTATTATTTATTTAACAGCTATTTTGGATTCTCGCTAATGAAATGTACTGGTTTAATTACAGTCTATAATTAGTTTTCAGAAACTTTTGAAAACCGCTTTTTCCGTTACTTGAGTGTTTTAACATTTACTATATGGATCCGAGCTAAGATAATGGAACCATATGAATTTTGCTTTTAAATTAATTAGAAGAGAAACTGGGAACTCGGAGGTAGTAAAAATGTGGCCAAAAATAGATTGCGAGTTAGTGGCTGATTGGTTAACAACAGCGTATGTAGTTTGTATCTCATCATAATTTTCTTCATAATGGGAATTTAGGCAGTATTATGGGATTGATTTTTAATTTAGGAGGCTTGTTTCTCTTTTGCATTTATAGAGAGCATGTTTTATAGTAAAGAGTACCTTCCATACTATAGAACACATTTAGGAATGATTGGGTCTTTTCTTTGATTGTTAACTTACAGTGATGAAAGATTTAAATTTCATTTTCATTCAGGCACATCCCTTATATACTAAGATAATTCTCATAATTTATTCCTAGTCAATGAGCATCCTATCAAAAGACTAGACAAAGATCAAAATAAGATTTTCCAAATAAGAAAGTTCCTTTTAAAAGGCATTTTAATTTGGTATTTTTAGATTATTTTATTCTAATGTGATTAAAATGGATGTTTATTGGTATGGAAGGAAATCTTTTAAGTATGAAACAGTTATCTGGCTGTTTGGCTGTATGGGTACTGTTTATTTCAAAAAATGAATTTGGTTTTCTTGCTGGAAAGTATAAAAGTCTGTGTTTAGGGTGGTGATGAAATATTGTCAGGTTTTTATCTCTTCAGAATGCAGTACCTATACATGACATTCAGATTTGAAACACTTGCCATTATAAAATAATTGTTGAACCTAAAGAAACTTCTATTTATTTTTAAATGTGAATGCATAACTGCAAATAAATGTTGAGTGTAATGTATATTAAAGTTTCTTGTAGGATATCAGCTGGTGAATTTGTTATATAGTTCTTAGAACGAATTGTCTTTATTTATACAATTATATCCCAAGAAAATAATAAAATGTTTGGTAATACCCCCCCATAAGTTGATAGTGATATTAAGAAAACTCACTTGGGATTTGTTAGATTACTCTTAACACAAGTTACTGCATAAAGTATTGTTTCATTTCCTACCCAAAAGAATGGGTTTTTTAAGCTGGGCGCAGTGGCTCACGCCTGTAATCCCAGCACTTTGGGAGGCAGAGGTGAGAGGATTACTTGAGTTCACGGATTCGAGACCTGCCTGGGCAACTTGGCAAGACCTCATGTCTACAATAAATAAATTTTTAAAAAATCAGCTGGGCATGGTAGCGCGTGCCTGTAGTTCCAGCTACTTGGAAGGCTGGAGGGAAGGATTGCCTGAGCCCAGCAGTTTGAGGTTGCGGTGGCCCTGAGCATGCCATTGCACTCCAGCCTAAGCGACAAAGTGAGACTCCAAATTTATATATATATATATATATGTATGTATATATATATGTGGGTTTTTTAAATTTAAAATTGTTCTTATGATTGGTATATCCTACACTGAACTTTGTCAGTGGACCATCATCTGCTTTATCGCATGTTTCATTGGATTGTTCATACCTGCCTGTTTAATGAGAATGTTGCATAGTTTGTGTCTTTTGAACATAGGTTTTCTTTCTCTTGCTTCATATGAATCTGCTGGATTTTAGTATTATCTGTGTAGTTTGCTTCAAGTAATCCTTAAACATTTTTCTTTACCCCCCCACCCTTTTTTTATGAAAGGTTAACCTGTAAGTTTTTGAGAGAACACCATTAAAGCACCTCATGGTTTGTTTTCTGTTTGTATTTTTTCTCGTGTGTATAAATGTATTTATATGTATGTACCTTTGAATTGCAGAATGCAGTTCTGAGTTGCGCTTGTTTTAGCTCTTTGTAAGTTTAAGAACTTTCTGAATTTTGATGTTGAATATGTTTGCCCCTTTCAAAATTAAAGAAAAATAAAAGTAATCAATATAATGTGTTACCTATTTTGTGCTGTGCCTTTTAAAGAATAAAAAGATAATATTTTTTTTTTGTAATCTGCATAGCATATGTCATTGCAGTGGACTGTCTAAATTTCCTTTATTAGAATTTTAAATACCAGATATATGTCAAATATAGTATGAAGTTAGTGGATTGCTACCTGAGTTATCATCAGAGGTTTGTCAGAATGAGATTTGACATTGTAATTTAGCAGTTTTCCAATCCATTCATCGAGTACTATGACACTTAAAATTTGACAATTGATTTTTATGTCGGGCAATGAACGTCCACTGGTTTGTTTGGGAAAGTTATCCACAAAAGTTTTTAAGCGCCCCCAAAATTTGGATTAAATTCCCTATATAATTCCCAAAAAATGGAAATTGCTTATTTAAAAAAAAAGATATAGGGAAACAAAAATAAATTTTAAGTTTTAGTTTCAGAGAAGTGTTTTGAGACAGTTCAGATTTAATCACCTTTACTGATAAGCTCTTCAGAAAGTAAAACATAGATTTTTATTATTAAATTCTTACTGGCTTTTGAATGAAGATTCTCTAAATCCATCTATTTAATCGCTCATTTTATTGTTAACAGAATATCTTGACACTTGATAGAGCGACAAAAGCAATTCATGGTTTTTGGTGTTCTCTCAATCTTAGAGTTTTTTTTTATTCCTTTTGTTTTTCTTTTTCCAAGAGTATGCCATATATGTTGCTGCCCCTTATTTTAGGGGGTGGTAATAAACAACACTGGTGAAATCTTATGTTTATTATCATACACAAATTCTGTTGGTTTCTGTTTCTGAGTTATTTGTTGTTTTTTCTTTATTTTTTCTCCTTCCCCCTCATTTGCTCATGTCTTGGTTGGCGTTTGGTGGTGTATAACCGTGATTGCGTTACCTTAGCAATAACAATTGGTCGTCTTGGTTACGTTTGTCCTCAAGAGGTGGCCCCCATGCTACAGCAGTTTATAAGACCCTGGTGTGTATTATTCAATCTTTTTTTTTAAATTCATTTTTCTTCACTCTTTCTTTCTCTATCTCACTTTTAGATATATTTTCAGTTGGTTACAAAAATCACAATCCTTAATCATTGCCAACCATGTGACTAATCTTGTCCTATCAGGTTTGTGAGGTTTTTCAATAGCATCGTCATGTATATTTATTTTATGTTGTGGCTAACGACTAATTGATGCATGGGATAAGATTGTCACATGCTTGCTGTGTTAAAAAGCTTGATTATACATAAAAAGCATTTAAATATCCACCAGAAAAATAAAGATGCATGCATATTCTATAAATTTAGGTTTTTGCATTACGTTTCTTTTTTAGAATTAATTTGGAAATTTGGATTGCATTAATAAATACATGTTTAAATTTGTTATGTATAAAAATCTTATTTGCTTGTTAATGTAAAAGTTAAACATCTACACCATAAGTTATATAGTAATAGTTTATATTGTGGCAGTATATCCTATGTTCTGCTTCTTTCAATTGATAATCTTTCAACTCAAATCATTTTTAGTAGTGTTTAATGGAATACAAGTCATAATAATATAATATTGAAAGTTAATTTGATAATTTATTCTTGGCTGAGGCTCATTAATAGTTTAAGTGGTAGATTCAAATCAGTTGTCCATTTTATAGATGCAATTTGTTAAGAAAATGTGAATTTCACTGTTTATAATGATTAGATGGGCTCAACAAACAGGAAGATGAGAAACTGAAACTTCAGCTTTCTGAAGTCTTTACAATAGAACCATTATCTATACTGTGGTGCTTATTCCATTAAATACTGTCCATTGGTATTGTGATTGAACCTGCTTTTTACTTAAACACTGAATTCAGCTCTGTAATCCAATAGGTGCACCTCTCTGAGAAACATAAGAGACAATGAGGAAAAGGATTCAGCGTTCCGTGGGATTTGTGCCATGATCAGTGTAAATCCCAGTGGCGTAATCCAAGTAAGGTGTTTGCTTTTAACCTTTAATGTTTAAATAAAATTTTAAGAGAAGGAATATTTTGACACATAGAAATATTACATAGTTTTTCAAAGATAGTAAAACACAAATTAAACATTTAAAATATGTATTTGTTAGTATCTTGAAGTGGCAATGCCTTTTTTAAACATTTTAAAATGTTTTTTGTCATGAAATAAGATAGTGCTAGAGATTGGGGAAGTAAAGTTATACTCTTGTCTTGAATTAGGCCAGTGCCTCTTTCCATCACATTCAGACCTCATCGATTCACTTTGTACATGCCTCCCATCCATGGAATCTGCTAAATTTGAGAATATCTACATTTAAGAGTGACCAAATTAGTTAGAATACTATCTCTCTGTTACTTAGACTCAAACTTAAAAATCACACATAAAATAAAATACAAGCCAGCTATTGAAACTACTTTAATTTTGAGAACTTATGGTTTATCCATCCTTATGTTGCTTCCTAACATTTGTTATATTTAGATATTTTAATTATTTGGCAGTAGTATTGAGCAGTATTCCGGTCTGATATCTGGATCCAGCTGCCAGTTTGCTAGACCTACAAAATAGGAACATGTTGAACTATACCATAAGTATGCAGTGAACAAAATTCAGACTGTGGGACTTCAGGTTAAATACCTGAGTTTTTCAACAGATACATTGTAAGGAGAAGAAAGGATGTTAGGGTAGACTGTAGCTTACAGGAGATCCAAGATCAATCAAATCCGTTTTAAAATGTAGTGTCAGGGAGGGAAGCATGAAAAACTAAATTGTCTAGGAATGTACACTCAAGTGATACAACTTGAGTGATACAACTGCTAAAAAAGCTTTTATAGTAATAACTTTCTTACATTTCTGTATTTTCAAGAAAATAAAAACCTTTAATTTCCAAGAGAAAAGTGCATTCTTAAATTGAGACCTTTTGATCCTAAGTTTTGTTAACTCTGTTTTGGAAACATCAGCTACCAGCTTGCTTATAAAATTCAAATGGATATAGGTGGTAGATGTTGAAAACATTCAAATTAGTACTAGAAAATATTTTTTGACTGATTTTACACTCATAAAATATTAAGAACTTAACTATTAGAACAAGTTTGTGCTACTTTCAGACATTCCCTAGTTACAAAATAACCTCCTAGCATTAAGTTTGCTTTTTCAGTTCTTTGGAACTTGATATTACCTCAAATGTGTTTTATAAAAAGACATGTACTGTCTTTTTAAAAAGCATCTCCTCACTGGGATTTTTTTGTTCTTTATGAATTAACAATAAAAGCAGAAATTTTTAGTTTTGAATTTTTATTCACATACTTTATTTGGATATGGTTAAATTGAAATATCATTGGGTTTATTTGCATTTAAAATTTCAGTCACAAATTCTAGATATCTGTTTAAATTTTTAGTGTCAGTTGATGTTTGGAAGATATGCGGAATCATAATTTGAATAAACCATGCACTTTAGGCAAATCACATTTTAGTTACTTTGATAACTTACATTTTAGTTACTTGGATAAATGTATTATACACATCCTTTTTAGTATCAGTAAATTTTTTTTGTTGTTTTTGAAATTAGTAAAGTCTCTGAATTTAATGGTAAAATTTATAGTTGCCACTTGTGTTTTGACAGTTAATGTTTCGGTATAATGGTCAAAATTTGAGAAAACTTTTAATGAAATACTTAACAGCATATTGTCATCTTGTTCTCGTAGTTAGATTAGCCTGCTTGTCTTTTAAGTAATTGAGAATTGAGATTTTCTTCTTGTATGGGTTGGGTGTTTGTAATTAAACAACTTTTCTTCCAACTTTTGGTTGTTTTGCTTGTTTCTATCTAAAGATCGTTCTTGAAATTTAGATCTATTAATTTCTCTATTTCACATCAAGCTCATTTGGTATCTGTTTAGCTCGCTTTAAATTATTTCTAGGCCAATTGGAACTCTTAAGATTATTGATTTTTATGTTTTTCTTTAATTCAATAAAGGTATTTTTATGGGTTTTGACTTGGTGCTTTCCGTTGATTTTTATGTTTTTCTTTAATTCAGTAAAGGTATTTTTATGGGTTTTGACTTGGTGCTTTCCGTCTGTTGCTGATGCTAAACATAAACTACACAGGGGAGTATTTTGTTGTGTGATTCAGGTTATTAAATTCCAGTATAAGCTGAGGTTTATTAAATTCCAGTATAAGCTGAGGTTTATTTATATATTTTTATCTATCTATTTATTTATTTATTTTTAGATCCAGAGTATTTTTTTTCTTTCCTTCCCCCCCTCCTTTTAATTTTTACTTAAAATTGTGGGGTACAATTCAGGGCTAGGTATACAAATATTCACCATGCAGGTACCCTTAATCAATGAGATGTGCCCCCCCTTCCCCAGGCAGGTAAGGACTACTGTCACTCCCACCTCCCCTTTCCCCCTCCCCACTCCCCGCAGTTTCCTGCCACTTTCAGTCCTTTTCTTACAGTAATATGGCAGGTAGTTGTTCAAGTTCCACTTATGAGCGAGAACATACGACACTCAGCTCTTTGTTTCTGAGAAATTACTCTGGGGTTTATTGATGGTCTAATAGGGACCACTGTTAAAGGTGACCACTTCTGATTTTTTGTGATCATAGTTGACTTGTCAGTGTTTTGTTTTTAAAGCTAGGATTCTTTGTTCTGACAAATGCTCAGGTTTACATATATCTTTTGCTGAATTTAACAAATACAGTATCAATCTAAGATATATTTCTTATTACAGGATTTTATATTTTTTTGTGATGCTGTTGCATCATGGATTAACCCAAAAGATGATCTCAGAGATATGTTCTGTAAGGTAACTGATAAACCTTTATGATGTTTTGACTGTTAAAATCTTGGTGAAAAACTTTCAATTGTGTTTGCATTTTATATGAAACTTAGGCTCTCAAATCATTATTGGTAAATTACTTAATACAACCTTTTTTCTTGGCAACAAAGTTTGCTCAATCTTTTCTTATGATACAGCAGTGACACTATTTATAGAGCATGCACTTTGGAAGTATTTTCCCCAGCAGTACCACTAATGCATCCCACTTAGAAAAAATGGTGTATGGTCTTTAGGATGAGTGTCTGAGATTTGAGGTACAACCTGAAACTATTAAGCAGAGTACATCTAAGTGGCTTCCACATTTAAAAGCAAAGTCTAAGCATATGAAAGGGGACCCCCCAAAAAACCCCAGAATTTATTCATTAAAAATTGTGTATTCTTACATATTTAAACATCAGTCACCTTCAAAGTAATCTGTGTTTGATGCAATACACCTATTGAGATGCTTTCTCCTCTATTCAGAACAGTTTGAATTTGTCAATTTTGATGCCTTTTAGTGCTTTCTGCCTTTTTTGTTTGTTTGTTTCAACTGTTCCACACTGGCAAAACATTTTCCTTGGAGGAAATTCACTGAAGTCTTAATGCAGCCTCTCAAAACAATGCTCGCTGGTACAATGATGCTGATGAGTTCCTAGAACACTTACCTAATGGAGGGAAACCCGTAATACCAGGGGCCCACCCTCCAAGAGATAATTTCAGGTTTTTTTTGGGTCCCCCATATATTATCAGGTACTTCATGACAACTTCATGGAATGGTGTAGAAGCAAACACTGAGAATTACTACTTTAAAATGAGTAAAATTTAAAAATAATAAAATCAGTAGGGCTGAATTTTAGAAGCTATGTAGTTTTTCTCTTTTGTTATTGAAAAATTGTTTTTCACTCTTTACAGATCCTTCATGGATTTAAAAATCAAGTTGGGGATGAAAATTGGAGGCGTTTCTCTGACCAGTTTCCTCTTCCATTGAAAGAGCGTCTTGCAGCTTTTTATGGTGTTTAATCTAATACACTTAAGCTGCAGTCCCAAAATTAGGGGTAAGTTATGGGAAATTTAGAAATTTTCAGTGTCATGTATGACTAAGATTATGGAAGGGAAAAAAATTTCAGGATGAACTAAATTTATGTAGAACTATAATCTCAAACTGCTGAGTTACTCAGTATTAAAAAGCTATTTGTTATAAGGGCAGAATAAAATACAGGCTAATATTGTGTTATATTGTACTTTAAATTTAGCCCTTTGCACTTGGAGAAATCTCGCGGGTCATCTACCAACAGCTTGATAGCACTTTTTAACGAAATAGTGAAAAGCGAATCACTTCATATTAAACAGTATAGCATTGGAACTAATTATTTGTTTTAATGGTATTTGACTTATAATGGAATTTTGGACATTGAAGAGCTTATTTATGATATTTGTATCATATGTTTTTCTAACATGTGAAACAGTCAACAGCATGCATTGTAAGTTCATTGATACATGTTGTGCAGTGGTAACTTGCTGGATGTCTTCCACTCGGTGTTTTTCTATTCGAGTAGACAATGCAGTCTTGTTTTCTTCCTCCCACATTAATATGTGCTTTATTGTCTACTCTGTATACCACTGTGAAAGTACTTGACACATTCTCTTTCTATGTAATGCAGGTGATATTTTTCAACGTGTATCTCAGCATGTATATTCCATCTCTTTATTTGCTTGTTCATGCAATTTGAATGGAAATCTTCAAGGAAACGTACATTTTTGAAAAATTTGTGCTAGCATATGTTTGTCCTGTATAATCACCAACAATTTCTTGATGTGCCCTGAGAGGGGACATCCAAGTGGTTTGCTAGATTACGATGTCCCCCATCGAGTGCAAAGGGTTAAAATTACTTAAGTAAAGGCTAGATATTCATTTTAGATAAAATGAATGACTCCAGTTTGAATCCTAGGTAGAAAGAAGTTTGTGTTGGTACATTGGTTGAATTTCTCACTTCACCAGTCTTTTTTTATTATTATTGAGGATTTTAAGCCAGGCTCAGTGGCTCAGCCTGTAATCCCGCACCTTGGGAGGCTGAGGTGAGTGGATTACCTGAGCCCGAGGGTTCGACACCCGCCTGGGCAACTTGGCAAGACCTCATCGCTACAATAAATAAAAAAAATTAGTCGGGCATGGTAGCGTGCGCCTGTAGTTCCAGCTACTCGGAAGGCTGAGGCAGAAGGTTTGCCGGAGCCCAGCAGGTTGAGGCTGCGGTGGCTGGGAGTGGCCACTGCACTCCAGTCCGGGTGACAAAGTGAGACTCCAACTCAAAAAAAAAAATAAAGATTTTTACCCTGCACTCATCAGCATTCACAGTAGTTAGATAAAAATCGTTCCATTAGCCGGACTTGGTGGCTCAGCCTGTAATCCCGCGCCTTTGGGAGGCTGAGGTGAGTGGATTGCCTGAGCCTGCGGTTTCGAGACCCACCTGGGCAGCGAGACCTCATCTCTACAATAAATAAAAAAATCAGCCGGGCGTGGTAGCATGGGCCTGTAATTCCGGCTACTCGGAAGACTGAGGCGGAAGGATCGCAGGAGCCCAGCAGGCAAGGCTGCGGTGGCTGGCAGCGGCCACTGCACTCTAGTCTGGGCGACCGAGTGAGACTCCAACTCAAAAAAAAAAAAAAATCGTTCCATTTTCAAGCTTTAATTTATAGTCTCTGATATACTGAGAACTTTCTGTATTGTGAGCTTTAAGGAAAACCCAAGTAGAATTGAAACTTGGGCTTTGGCTTCATATTTTTCAACATGTTTTATTGAACCACCTACCATGTGTCCAGCACTTTGTTTTAAAATAGTTACTGCAAGGTCCTGTTTTGATTTGGGATGTTGGAGGCTTTTTGTACTTCAGTGGAACTAACAGTCCTCATCAGTTAACTTCAGTTTTGTCATTCAGTTATGCTGTTGATTTAATACTGAATTATTTATAATTCCAGAAGTTAGTATCTTGTCTAGCACCCTCAGTTGGCTCAGTAAAGTTTAGAAACATGGGCCAGTATATCGTGTACTGGGGTTTTGACATTCATCTTTAGGTTTTGAACGTGAACTAAGACATACTCGGCTGGAAGCCAGAGGATGCGCTGAATGGTGTGCAGAATTTGTGCGCCAACTTGAGTTGGACTTCACGTTAAACTGAAGTTTTGGGGCCGGGTGCAGTGGCCCAACCCTGCCATCTCACCACTCTGGGAGGCCGAGGTGAGGGGATTGCCTGAGCCCGAAGGTTCGAGACCCACCTGGGCAACTTGGCGAGACCTCGTCTCTACAATAACTCAAAAATTAGCCGGGCATGGTGGCGCACTCCTATAGTTCTGGCTACGTGGAAGGCTGACACGGAAGGATCTCCTGAGCCCAGCAGGTTGGTTGATGCTGGTGTGGCGGTGGGCATGCCACTGCACTCCAGCCTGGGTGGTAGAGTGAGACTCCAACTCCAAAAAAAAAAAAAAAAAACTGAAGTTTTTGTTTACTTGCTTGCTTGTTGGCTCTGAGCTAGATTTTAAGCCTGGCAAGATTTTACCATCCAAGTTGTCTAATGTAGAAGGCAATAGAAATGGGCTTGCAGCCTCTGGATTGTCTCAGAGTCCTTTGTGTGTGTTGTCCCACTTTGGTCTCGAGACCTCAGAGCTGTTTTGTGGCTTTGGCATTTTAGAAATCAGCTGGATTCACTTGATCTTAAATTTTGAGAATACCACAGATAAGAATGACTCGTAGCCTTAAGATTCAACAGTGAGCTACTAGTAAGTCTTAAGTGTGTGTATACTTACTACCTCTGTGATCTCATTACCAATCATGAATGAATTGTTGTAAGACAAGGTGTGAAATAATTCTCAGTGTTCTGATTAGACGTAGAAGTGAATCACTCACTACCTTTTATTTGTGCCTTTTTGCACTCGTCCCTTTTTTCAGAGGCAGGAAAAAGTGGGGTTCATTTGTGCCTCTCCACCGAGGATATTATCTCCCTCTACAAATTCACGTGAATGTTCTTAATTTCCAAAGTTTAGCATGAGGGGGGTAACAGAGTTTTGTTGAGAAAGCACCACTATATTAAGCAGTAGTTTAAATCTTCCCGGAATCTTATTTCTTAATGTTCTTTTTGTCATTAAAACTATGTTAGCATTAACAAAACTTCTTATCAGAAAAATCAAGCATTCGGATGATACAGGAAATAACCAAGCAAAATAGGGTGGGAATAATAACTAACTAGGAACATCAAGAAGGCAAATGTTGACATTTCCTTTTTTTTCCCTTCCTACCCTCTTTGGAGACAGAGTCTCTCTCACTCTGTTGCCCAGATGGAGTGCTGTGACACAATCACTGCAGCCTCAACCTCCTGGGCTCCTCGTGATCCTTCCACCTCAGCCTTCTGGATAGCTGGGACTACAGGCGTGAGCCACCATGCCCAACTAGTTTTTTTATTTTCTCTAGGGACAAGTTCTCACTGCATTGTCCTGGCTGATCTCAAACTCCTGGGCTCAAGCAGTTCTTCCACTTCAGCCTCCCAAGTAGCTAGGACTGCGGGCACATACCACCACACCCAATTATTTATTTTTTTTTTGTAGAGACAAGGTCTCACTATGTTGCTTAGGCTGGTCTCTTGGGCTCAAACAGTTCTTTCGCCTCAGCTTCCCACAGTGGTGGGATTACAGGTGTAACCCAACATTGACTTTTTAACATTTGCTGAGTGTGCTGACCCTGCTGTGGTAATGGACACTTCTGGTAACACCTTGGGTTAAACATCAGACAAGCCAAAATAAATAATGCTTCTTTATTTCTTGATTGATTTTGAATTTTTGTTACTGGGAATGCTGAAAAAAGGGAGCTTTTTAATTCTCACTAAGGAAAATGATTTCCTAAAGGAGGTGCTACTTAATTTTGAAGAAAGTAAGGCAATTTGTTACATAAGACATAACCAGTTCCTGTTGGGTCTTGTTTTGCAGTCTTGGGTTAAAGAATTAACAAAGCACATTTCAACTATACAAAGTGCCACACAGCTCTCTCGTGTCTCCAGTGTGCCCTCACTTTTTATACCTGATGCAGGTGACAATTCAGAACTCTAAGAGAAGGAAGAAGCATAGTTCTAATTGACTAGCATGTTTCTCTTTTTGTTTATAAGTAAAGATAGCATTACTATTTGATTAATTTTGTGTTCCACTGGCTTGGTGAGATAAGTGATTGTTAAAGATAAATTTTTTTTGTTGTTCTTTTTCTTGTAGGTCCTTCAGTCTTGGAGACTATGAGGGAGCCTCTGCACCCAGGGAAAATGTTGCCCTTTACAGGGGGGAAGGGTAAACCAGTAGGGAATGCAGTACAATCCCAACCCTACTGGGAGGGGTGGGAGGGAGGTGTTGCCGTCACTGTATTAAGTCGATGTTGGGAAACGTTTTAACATCTGGAGCCTTTGTGGGTGGAAATCTGTCTCCAATTACAACTCCGAACTGGATGTGAAGAAGCAAAAAAAAAAAAATCTATTTAGTCTGCTCACAAAACAGTACATTCTGGAATATTATGGGGAATTGTACCAAAACAAGAACCATATAAGTGATGCATAGGGATAAGAAAGAGGAAAAATTCTATAGCGCACAATGAAGGAAACCTAAGAATGGGGGTTACAAGCAGTAAAGAAACTTTTTTTTTTAATTTAAAGGTTTTCATATAAATTTTTCCACTTGGTGGGGCCTTGTTTTGCATGCTGATGAAGAATTAAGCAAAACTAATAGAATCAAAATCAGCTTGCCTTCCCATAGTAGAAGTAGGTTCTTGGAAGTTACAATTTAAGGTACCCCCCAAAAAAGTTGGAAGTAAAACAAAACAAATTTAAACAAGCACCCTGTGAAATGCCAAATGAGTCACTCCTTTTACCTTTGTGGGCGGGCAGGGAGGGAGGAATAAATAGGGTTGGGTGTATCAAACTAAAGATGACATCTTAATTTTGCATTAAACATTAATGTAGTGGATATGATTTGATGGTTGTACTTCATTAGATTTAATTTCTAGGCCAAGACGTCATTTTCAAAGTGCAGTTTAAGGTTCAGGCATGCATTCTGGCTCATAGTGATTGAAAGTCATTTAAATTAGTGGGAAAGTAGCATGCTTGCATCACATAGAGTGAGGTTGGTATCATTTACCTGTGTTGCGCCAGTTTGTGTTGCAGTTTACCAATTCAACATAGCCCTGCATTTAAAATTCCTTTTTAAGATTTGTGGATTTTATTTTTATTAAGAATATAGATATATAAAGTACTGTAGTTTACAGCTAGGCCTTGAAATATCTTTTTTAGGATCTGTTAGGAATAAGATTGATATTGTATTGTGTGTAACCTGCACAATGTGGAAAGCTGATATACCTGTGCAAAATCTTTGCCTCTGTGCTGTCAGTGTGATGTGCTTTCTGCATGGTTATATACTACTAGTGATTTTATCAAAACTTAAAAATTAAATTACATGGTAAAAGATCTGTAAAAGGCTACATAAATGTTAGTTGGCACATAAAGACAATTGTAGAAGTTGAAAAATGATTGCTATATTTCCATGTTTATTCCCACTCAACATATTGCCTTCTAAGCTTTCTTTTTTTTGTTCAAAGCATGATCTTAAAGATATGTTTGAGTTAATGGATGTAATGCAGGGTTCCTACACTGTATTGGCGCATGTTGGTGGCCCTCTGTGCCCTAGATGTTTGCACACAGGGTGCAAGTCAAAAGCTACAGAGTGAAAGTTGGTTTGGATCCTCTTCATTTCATTTGTTTAGCTTTTCTGTTATTTTCCTCTACTTACATGTATTCCTGTGAATAAATCCTTGTTAAGTTAACCCTTTACTTTTCCTTTCATGTGTATTTTCTTATATACTGTGAATGTGAAAACCTAACTGGTACACTTGATCTTGTGTCCATATGAAAGTGCAAGTCTTTATTAATTTGGATTGCCTGAGCAGTGTATCCCATGATGATGAAGGAAAATGGAGAGATTTTTCTTTTTAACTCTGCTGGTCAGAGATGAAGCCACACCTTTCCATTTTTCAATGCTGCATATTTAATCTGCAACAAAAATGTTAAGCCATAACAGCCTTTTTATATTTTAGTTTGTCACCTTTGCATTGCAGAATAAATACTGAATAACCATTTTTATAAGCAGTTGCTCCTCTTTGCATGGTTCTATTCTCTAAAAGTGTTGAATGATACTGCCATTGCACTGAAGTTCGAACTGTGTGTGTGTGAATTTATACTGTTTCAAAAAATTTCAAACGCATGGGAGCATGCAGAAAGGTTTTTGTTGTGTGTGTGTGTGTGTTTTTAAACATGTTCTTTCACCTCCTTTCCTCTACTTTGGCTTTGCAAATTTCAGTCTGTAGAGCCTGAAATTATTTTGTAACATCCAATTAAAAAACAAAACAAAACATAAGCTTTAAACCGTATGTGGCATTTTGATTTCTAGGACCATCGCTTCATTGGGAGCTCAAAATTTGCTTCCTGGTTAGTTTTTAATTATTGATTGAATAGGGTACCTATTTTATCCTTAAACTATAGTGATATTCTGTAGTACTTCACATACTTTTTAAGAGCTTAATATGAAAACTCTTTTAATATTCTGAAATAAGTAATATTTTAAATGAAAGAAATGGCCAAATTTTTCTCTAAAACGTAAAACAACTTTCAGTAAAGTTATCTGGACCTGTGATTGAAAATTCTATATTGGCTAAAAGCAGTATTGTCACCTGTCTGATTAAAAATTAGTTTCCAATTAGTCAGATGAATAACATTATAAGAATGTGACCCCTTTTTTGGAGTCACTTTGATGTGTTTTGAAACTTAAAGGAAATTATTAGAAAATAAAATTAAGTAAATATGACTGGCAACCTCAGATTGGGTTGGGGTTTTTTGTATATTTTTCCCCCCTTGAGGTTATTGTTTCTTCCTAATTTATACCATGTTTCAGATACATAGTATAGAACAGGAATTTGCAGAAGCCATTTAAGTTATCTTTTGAGGTAAGCCCTGATTTAGCATTTATTCTGATAAAACCTAATACATCATGGGATATATATACAAAGCAACTTAAGTCTTGTGGTATAGTCTTAATAGTTTTGACTGTTGACTGACTGTCTATGAAATTGTGAGTTTGTCTTTGTTACATTCCAGTGTTTCTGCCTCTTGGCATGCTTAAAGCACGGCTTACTTCATCTGCTCCTTACACACTCAAATGCTGTTAGTGTGCCCAGCTACAGAAATAGCCGCTGCTGAGTGATGTAGATTTTCTACTTGAATATTTGTATGTTGTAGGAACCTCAGGAGGTCAGTGTTTACTGTTTTATATATGCCTTCTTTTTCCTGTTTGAGCTTCTCTCTTTGAAGGATTCTAACAGAACAAAAGCTGCTGATCAACCTAAGTTGGAAACAGAAAGTGTATTTAATGTAATTTAAATGCATGTTTGGCAGTTCCATGTTAAAGTCCATTAGCAAGTGAATTTAGTGCCACAGGTATTCATTTATTCAGGAAAGACTTTTGCTTTTTGTATTGTCTAATCTCTTTAATGACTTCATATTGTGTAAAAAAAAAAATCACTTTTTTATATTTTTGGTTGGTTATTTCCCAGATAATCAACTTGTAAATAATCTTTAAGAGCCAGTTCTGATGCTTTACATTATTGCTACTTGATTTTGTTACGCAAGTTAGATTTCAGAAGGATAAATTTCAAAACACTTAACCAAGCCATTGCATCTTAAAGCAAAACAAGTAGCACACATTTTGTAATTAACATATTGATCAACACTGTGATTTTTTTGGTTAAGACTTTTTCATTGATCTGAATTGCTTAAATTGCATATATTGTAAAATAGGATCAGATCTATATTTTAAACTAATTTCAACTGACTTTCCTCTTGAAATGCTTTGTCTACTCAGTTATAAAATATTCAGATACAAGTTTTATCTCAGGTGAATACTCTTGTATCATTTTTGCTTTGGTGACATACGCTTATAAAGGGTTGTCATGTTTGTTTTTTAGTGTCTTTCATTGAGAATCTTCCCATTTAGGCTGGGTTTTTGTTTTTTCCTGTTATTCTAATAGACTGGGATGGTATAAAGCCCTCCTGTCAAACATTTTGCTTGCAGATTTACCTGAAAATGAGTAAAGTTTGGTTCTCATTTTCTCCAAATCTTCAAAATAGGAAAGTGGACATTTTTCTCCCCTATAAAAAATTATTGTGCTTAGCAGAAATGCCAGAATTAAACTAATTAAGTCTTAAGCTCTTAGCCTAAATTGTAAGTCCTTTGCCATGAGGAAAAAGTGATTTTTTGCTTCACATAGCTAATCTATATTATTCATATTGAATGTATTAACAGATAATGGTGCAAAAACACTCTTCCCAAGAGAAGAGTGTATCATGCATAACTGAAATTTAAATCCTTCCTTTGGTAGTACTTTAAAACACACAGCTTTGCTTACTGAATTATTTTTGCAAATTATACAAGGGTGGAAAACACTAACTGTTGCTAGTACTGTTACAGAAGGTGTAGGCTTGGAACCGCTTAAGCTTAAGAAAACTGTGGTCTTTGAGTTGCTAAAGGCCTGGGATAACCTAAATGAAAAATGAGATCAAGGAGCTGTGTTGTTAACAATATTATCTAGTACCATGCAATATAGCATTGTATACCAACTTAGTGCATTTTTATATTGTATTAAATATGAAGATACTTCTAATGCCTCTTTAAAATTAATTTTTACATAAAAGTTGGTTTTATTCACCTGTACACTTTCCAGGTGACTTGTGACTAATTTTTTGTCTTGTATGGATCTTTACCCCATTGGCATTATTTACATGTAGATAATTCTTTATGCCTAATTATTATACATCCTAATTTTTAAGGTATACATTTAAATTACAGCAACTGTTTATTGTGGTTTGTATCTCAGAATGTATTGTGTTTAAACAGATGCATAATAGTTGAATGTATGCATAAGCTTGAGAGAAGTTAAAATGGTGATTTATTTTTCTCACCTCTTGTATATTTTAAAACCAAGCCAAATCTGTTTGCCAAGCAGTATATCACTAAATAGAAAACCAGTAGTTTTCGCTTTATTAACAGTTTTTGTTTATCTACCATGGAATCTACTTATACTGTGGCTTGGTATTATGCAGGATTAGCTGTTTTACAGGTCTTACATCTTTCTAAAAGCCTACTATTATAACATGGTTAGCCTATAAGGCAGTGTTGGTCCCCTTCTAATACTGGCCTCATAAAGGGGTTCCACTGTACTTTCCTCATATTACTTTGTTGTTGTTTTCCTTTGTGAATATGTAACCAAATTGAGCTTGAGTGATTTTTACGGAGATAATTATTAGACAATACTGTATAATTAATTTTGCTTAATAGACTCATCTTGTGAGAAAAGATGTTTAAACGTGTTAAATGATTTCACTTCATATTTTAAAACAGTTTTACACTTAATATGTTAACATTGGGTGCAATAATTTAGTAGTGTTAGCTTTAGTTATAAATAACTGGATCTTTCTGCTGACAACTTAGGTTGTATGAGTTATGCTTAAAAGCTTTAAATCTGATGTTTCCTGTACCTGCCACACTATGTTAGAATGTGTCCTTCAAACATATCCTCCTGCAACTTCTCAAACTGTACTAAATTGATATTTCTTGAAGTCTAACTCTGTGCTAACAGATCTTCATTTTAAATAGAATACGGTTTTAATTTTTGATAAGCTGCTGAATTTTAAAGAGAGTTTTTTGGGGCCACCAAATATTTTGGATCATGCAGAGAATATATATTGTACTGTAGTAATTTTGTATTTACATTTGTATGATGTGACATAATAGATGTGAATGTTAATCACTGCTTGACTATGTTAATAAAGTTGTTTAACTATAGATGTTGCACTCTGATTTTTAATGAAAGGAAATGAGCTTTCTTTCTCCCTACCCTGTTTTGGGTCCAGGTAGGCCTTCAGTGTGTGTTTTGTTTTTTGTTTGAGGTTTTTTCCCCCTTAGCTTACACATTAGTACACTCTTGTTTAACATCATTTATTTTTTAAAATCAAGTATTTTCTTATTTGTATAGTGTAGTAAAAAACCATTTTTCCACACATTTTAACTCTGATTATTGATACATTTTAAACAGTTGATTCTAAGTTCATCTGAGGATGGGAAAGACACTGCTCTGCAAAAAAAGAATTAAAGGTGACATTGTGAATATAAAACAGATGTGAGAATAGATTGCATGAGTGTGTATGAATGTATGTCCTATTAAGGCTTCCTTTTTAGCCTTAAAAATTTTAAGATTTGTAATTTTGGAAATTAACATTTATAAAAGTAATAGTTTCCTCTTTGGGATGTAATTTATTAATACAGTTGCTTGTTACTAATTAAAATTAAACGTATTAATATATTTCAGGGACCACGTGTGCGTAACTGTCAAGTAGTCTTATTTGAGATTTAGAACACTTTTGAACAGGAAAGAGTCTAAGATGAGATCAGTGCAGCCCAAAAACAAAGAAGTGAGGCTTGGATATATTTGCCATAAATCTATTGTGATGATCAGAAAAGACATTTGGAACTTGAGTATCATGTTCTGAAACGCATCTTCAACAGCTTTAGATTCCAGAATTCATGACTTGAGTTGTGGAAGAAGATAACTAAAATCAACCTAATCATTAGTCATTCAAGATTCTAATTTGTTGCTACAGTCTTAGAGAAATTGTGCCTGAAGCTAAAAATCCTTTCTTAAGCCTTTGACTTTTTAGTGAAACTAAAGTCCTTTTGGTTTTATGCAAGCAATCTTTTTCTTCTCAGTTCCGGTGATTAAACCATCTTAGTGATAAATGAATAAGTCTGCCTTAACAGTTTTTGAACCGACAGGCATTTTTATCTTGTAATGAGTTGAATATGAGACAATTGATCAGTAATCTGACTGCAATGTACATTTCATGTGATTCTTTAGGAATGGTTGGAAAGGTGTCAGTTGGAATGACACAGCTTTGAGCTTAGATTTCCTTTGTGTACTAGACCGTGGAATATGGGAATTGCTGAAGCTCTCACTGTCATTTTGTAATCCTTAATCTCTGAGGCTTATGTTAACTTGATGTCAACCTCCTAAAAGATCTCCAGTATTCAGACAGACACAATCTGTAAATCACAATTGGAAGACACAGTTCCTAAACCATTGGCAAGACTGATACAAGTAAGAATTGTTATACTAAGAAGTTTTAGGCTTTCGGGCTAGTCATTAATGTAATTCATTTCTATGTTATGAAGAACTTCATTGTAAACAAGTAGTTTAAGAAAGACAAGTGAACAATCTGAAATGAATTTTAATGCAGCTACCCAGTGATAAAACCACTGTTAGTATTTTTGTGTGTATATATATAATACAGTGAATTTCCATTGTTTTCAGTTATATTCAGATTTCCTGTTTAATATGTACATTAACATACCTACATAATATTTTATTAGCAGTTTACACAACTGTCTTTTGGGCATTAGCAAGTTATTTCTGATTTTCCATTCTTAAAGTTGTAGCAAGTGTCCTCATGCTTATATGTTTCCATGCATCTGTTACGTGTCCATGAGAAAAAAGGACAGGAGATGGAAGGTGGTCCTAGTGGGAGAGGCTTGCTGTTTCCAGTGGGTTAAAGAGGTTCGAGAGGATGTCATGTGAGCAAAAACGCAAGGGAGTTGATCCTGTGGGTGTCTAGGGGAGAGTACTTAGAGGAAAGGGAGCAGTAAGGACAAATGCCCCCATTAACGTGTGTGACGTGTATTGCAAAGGAAAGAGGAATAACCTGAGCACCCAGAGTAAGGGAGAAAGTCGTGGATCTAAGATGTAACTGGAAGACCAGGTAGTGTTGGTTAGTATTACACTTGAGTGATGTAAGGGACCATTGCAGGGTTTGGTGGTAGACAAGTGGCACAAGCCGGGCTCAGTGGCTAAGCCTGTCATCCCTGCATCTTTGGGAGGCTGAGGTGAGTGGATTGCCTGAGCCTGCGGGTTCGAGACCCGCCAGGGCAACTTGGCAAGACCTCATCTCTACATTCAATCAAAAAATCGGCCGGGTGTGGTAGCGCGCGCCTGTAGTTCCAGCTGCTTGGGAGGCTGAGGCGGAAGGATCGCCGGAGCCCAGCGGGTCAGGGCTGCTGTGGCCGGGAGCGGCCGCTGCACTCCAGTCTGGGCCAGGGAGTGAGACTCCAACTCAAAAGAAAAAAAGGAGATGAAAAGTGGCGCCACCGATTCAAAATAGACTGCCATACAAAGGTGGAAGCAGGCAGACATCTGAGAAATGCTGTTGTGAACAGGGGGAAGTTAAGGGTGGTGGCAGGGAAGTGGAAGGTGGTTGGGCATCCGGATGTGTTTTAAGGAGGGAGAGACCAAAAAAGAGACGCCAGCATCCTGGACGTGGGTTGTCCAGGCAGGATCCCAGATGGCTCTCAAGACTTGGCCTCCTGGAGCCGCTGGAAGAGTAGCTTTGCCCTTGATCCGAAGAGAAACGGTCTGGTATTTGGTGTGAGCCATGACAAGTAGAGTGGGCAGCTGGAGTGCAGCGGGGAGAACCTCGCTGAAGGTGAAAACTGGAAGTTGGAGTGCAAGTGGTGTTCCAAACCAATGGGGCCAGGGCATCATCTGAGGAGTGAAAAAAGTAAAGGTGGCTGGGACTTAACCTAAACCCTCCAGGAGTCAAGTCTTAAGAGCTGAGTCAGGACAACCAAAGGAACACGGAGTTCCGGTATATATCATTGAGAATTGACTGCACATCTAACTAGCAACGTGAAGGTCACGATTTTGTCAGATTTAAGTTTGGGCTTCCATTTTGCTCAGGGCCAAGTTAAGTGATTTTGTTTTCAAGAAATTTGGAAGCTTGTGAAGAGTGAACTGGCCAAAGTGTCCTAAGATTACTTCCCTAAGTAACCAGCTGTGGTATCTAAATTTAAACACCATCCCCAAAAGATAAGCAACAGGTTTTTGTAACTAGACATTATTTTTGAGTTCATAGGAAAAAGGCAAGCCAGAAAAATTGTTAAAAATAATGGGACATAGCCGGCTCGGTGGCTCAGCGGCTCAGCCTGTCATCCCGCGCCCTTGGGAGGCTGAGGTGAGTGGGTGGCCTGAGCCCGCGGGTTCGAGACCCGCCTGGGCAGCGAGACCTCATCTCTGCAATAAATCAAAAAATCAGCTGGGCGTGGTAGCACGCGCCTGTAATTCCGGCTACTCGGAAGGCTGAGGGGAAGGATCGCCGGAGCCCGGCAGGCCGAGGCTGCGGTGGCCGGGAGCGGCCACTGCCCTCCAGTCTGGGGGAGAGAGTGAGACAACTCAAAAGAAAAAAAAAAAGGGACAGTGCTGATCTGTTGTGTTTTTTTTTGATTATGGCTGCAGGAATTGGAACTACTGATGGTGTGGCTCATGTCTGTGGTCCTAGCACTTCGGGAGACTGATGCTGGCGGATCACTTGAGACCAGGAAACTAACTAGTGGATGGCACTTCCGGTGGATTGTTTGACAAGCATGGAAACTGGGTTCTTAACACACTATGCCACAATTCTAAATGACAAAGGATTAAAAGTAGTACATTAAACCATAAAAATTTGGCCAGGAGTGGTGCCTCACCCTGTAATCCCAGCACTATGGAAGGCTGAGGTGGGAAAATTAATGAGTCCAGGAGTTCAAGACCAGCCTAGGCAACATAGCAAGACCCCATCTCTACCCAAAAAAAACATTGTTTAAAAATTAGCTGGGTGTGGTGGCACGTGCCTTTAGTCCCAGCTACTTGGGAGGCTGAGGTAGAAGGTTTGCCTGAGCCCAGGAAGTTGAGGCTGCCGTGATCCTGTAACTGCACCCTCCCCCCCGCCACCCAAGAAAAACTAAAAAACTTAAAAATACAATCTTAGTGATGTTGGCATTTCTAGTTAGTGAGACGAAACCCAAAGGTCTTAAGAGATGGGTTTAAAAAGCAAAGTTCTGCGTGACAATCTAAAAGCTGAGGGGAAACTTGACAGGCTCCTCTCTAAGTTACAAAGCACTGGAAGTCAGTAGGACAGCCCAGTAGAAAAGTAGGCAAATGATAGGAATATTTGATAGATAAAACTTAACTCGGTCCATTGAAATTAACTACCATTAGATCACGTGCACATGTTGGTAAAGGTCACCAAGGCTTGGTGACGTGCCTAGAGAGTACGTAAACAGATACTCACACCCCTAGTGGGAGTAAATGAGTACGTGAGGGGCAATGTAGAAAGCAACATTACTGTTTTATATATAGATATGTATCATCTGGCCTATAAATTGTCCCCTACGTACTTAACTCACTTGATAGCCCATAACAAGTAATAAGGTGCTAAATACATTGATATTCACTGAACTGGCAAAAATCGGAAACTCAGATGCTATAAGGATACATGACGGAGGAACAGGAAACTTCAAAAGCTGATTCAGTACAAGTACTTTGGAAACCAGTTTGCCATAACCCAGTGAAGTTGGAGCACTTGAATAGGTTAAGACAGTCCTCCCTACACCAAGGTATATATGTACCTTAGAATAACTTGGCATGTATGCTAACAAGAATATATCAGCATTGTAACAGCAAAAAAATGAAAAGAACCAACCTAAATATCCAATAGAATTGGTGAGTTTTAAAAATAGTGCCGAGTAAAAAGAAGCCAGTCTCAGTACTGTACTTACAGAGAAGTCATCTATGTGAAATTCAAATACAGACAAAACTTTAAAAGTACATAGTGATGCATGTAGACATGTACAAAATTAAGATGATTACATCTTGGAGGAAGAGCTGAGGATGCAATCTTGAGGGGTGTGGGTTGTGAGTACATGGATGTTCTTTTTGTTATCTAAATGGTACACAAATATTCATGTTTATTTCACAGATACCAGATGGTTACCTTGCATTGGCATACTAACCTGTCGGGGTTTTTTTGTTTTGTTTTAGTAAGTCCATCTTTTATACTAAAACCAGGTCTGATAAAAGGCAAATATATGATAACATTTATGTGTTATGATGTGTTAACTCAAGACCATTTCCATTCGGTATTATTAGGAACTAGAGCACATAAGAGCTGTTGTCTTTTTAGCTCATCGGGTAATTCAGTATTATCTACAAGGACACATAATATACTTCAATATTTGCCTTTCTAGCATCTTTACTGGTAAACATCTATAAATACTTTTACTGTTTCACTTTGAAGGCACGTCTTCCAAAAAAAGCGTATCTAAGATGCTGATGTCAACATTTCCTTTTCACAATTTAAAACGTAGCGCTTGTTCAATGGCCCACTCTGTATATGTTAATGAACTTTAATTTTCTTGAGGTCCTCAGGACTCTCAGCTGGTCTGCCCAGTGATGTATAAGTCAAAATATGTCCGCTAGAGGGAGCCATTTGCCTAGCTTAACCTTGGAACATTCGTATCAAGACAGTATTTTGTAGGACCCTTAGGGCATTCACGTGTAACGAGCAGATGCCCATCCCTTAAGTTCTCTTATTTCAGCATGCAGTTTTACATGAAAGAAATTTCTCATCTTGGTCAGGATATTTATTGTTTTTATCTGAAAAATCCCCATAGATAATTGTTGGTGTTAGCTCTCTGCAACCTGCTCCTAAGCTCTGAAGAAGCTTACCGTCTTGTGAGCTACCCAGTCTTTCTTCTGGGCAAGGGACGTTTTCGGACGATTCCACCTTTTAACTTTCTTGAATTTCTTCTCATAGACAGGATTCTCACAGAGAGCTGCACGAGCTTTCTTACACGTCTCCTGTCATGTCTGGAGTTACGCTGTTCTTTATGTGTTGAGAGAACTGTTTCTTGCGAGCAACTTTGTCTTCCATTAGGCAATGCACATGATCTGCAACATTCTGACCCACGAGGTGCTTCTGGTGCATTAAACGCTTTGGTTTCAGAATCATAACCAGGGAATCACTTGGTACTGCAGGGGGTTGACAAGCCTCCATCCACAGCTCCCTTCAGGGCCCCCAAAACTTGATCGCTAGTGGTAGTTCTGGGAAGGCCTGCATCCAGATAGCAAGTGCAAGCACCAGGCTAGCCATCAATGCTTTCTGCTCATGTTCACCTCCGGACATCCCCACGAGGCCTTCATAGATCTTGTTCATGCTAAACCTGCTGAGAGGTCTGCGGGCCAGCAGCAGGCCAGTACAACACGCTGCGGCACAGTTTGTCAGGCCAGTTCACACACGGTATTTTGGTAGCTCATGTGATAAGCTGTACAGGCATATCGCCTCATATATGAACATAAGCAATCTGACAAATGATACCTCTGTTACGTGGGTATGTTTTACTTATTTTTTATCTTGTATTATCAAGTTTTTTGTTTTTTGTTTTTTTTTGAGTTGGAGTCTCACTCCGTCGCCCAAACTGGAGTGCAGTGGCCGCTCCTGGCCACCACAGCCTCGATCTGCTGGGCTCCAGCGATCTGCCTCAGCCTTCCTAGTACCTGGAACTACAGGTGCACACTACTACGCCCGGCTAATTTTTTGACTTATTGTAGAGATGAGGTCTCACCAAGTTGTCCAGGTGGGTCTTGAACCCGCAGGCTCAGGCAGTTCACTCACCTCGGCCTCCCAAGGCGTGGGATTACAGGCTGAGCCACCGAGCCCGGCTTCACTTGGTATCTTTTAGAGTAGGCTTTATTCTTGACAGCTTGAACAAACTCAATTTCCGTATTTGTTTCCTCTAGGACCAACACTGATCTTTGTGCCAAGCTTTTGTGAAACACGACTCTAGATGGCAAGCAGTCAGTGGTGCCCACCCTCAGTCGGTTCGGAGCACTGTGGACTCCACTTGCAGAATGTAGCCTCAGATAACTACAATTCTTTCCATTCCCACATATATTTTCCAAAAACCTGCGTTACCTGCCACAAAACACCCTGTGGAACAGACAAAATAATCCTGAAAATATTTTTTTGGAGCAGTTTTTAAGTTCCAGTGCCGTTCTGCCCTTGGGATACGGGGAATCTTCAAGATGTTTCTTTAAATGCGGGGCTCATGGCCTAGACAGGACACCTCAAACGTTAATGTACACACATGTCACCCCAGACTCTTGTTTAAATGTGTATTCTGATTCTGTAAGTGAGGATTGGGCCTGAGACTGATGCCTCCCCTGCTCGTTTGTGGGCCTTACTTTGAGTGAGCAGGGACCTGGAGGCTTCTTAGGAAACTGAAGTTCTCTTATGATAACAATGACAGCGTGGTTTGCCTGGAGGCTTCACCGGAAGGCAGAGGCTTTAGATATCTTGTTTGCTTGAGTATCTGCACTGCCCTGACCGTTCCTGAAACAGATGATGCTCAGTAAATATTTGTTGAATGGATGAAGACAGTGCCTGAGTGCTTCAAGCATAATAGCTCATTTTCTCCTTTTGACAGCCTCTCGGTGAGCTCTCTTGTTCCTGGGTCACAGGGAAGCAAGCAAGTCGTGTTTGCTGTGTGGGGGGACCAGGACCTGCCTCTTGAACCCCAATAGCTTAACTTGTCGTTCTGGCTCCAGAGCCTGGGCTTTAGCAAAAGTACTGTACGGCCACTTGTCTTTAGGTAGCCTTTGGCCAACAAGGAAGCTCAGGGTCAGACTGATACAGGTGGTTATCATCCAAAGGCCTGATATTGCCTGTTTGTGGTCACTTGTTCCTGTCAGATTGTGGGATTTGCGATGCCACAGCATGACATCCCTGTGATGGTAGTCAGGGCCACACACTGTCAGTGGGCAATATTGCCCCCACCTTCTGATTTGGCTCACCAGTTGGGAGTGGGAAGAAATGAGAGACATTCAGTTAAGACCCACTCGGGGTTCGGGAAGGAACAAGTCCTTACCCCATTATCCGATTTGGCTAAATCCTGTATTTTCATCAACCAAGGGAATTGTCATAATCCCAAATTAAGAAGGATCAATAAGACAGGAGCGCAAGTGTTCACTGGCAAGCAGCCGAATCGAGCTAGTTACTGTCTGCCTTTCAGGTCTTCTGCTACACTAGCATTCCGCACTGAGCCTGTATTCCCAGCACTTTGGGAGGCCAAGGTGAGTGGATTGCCTGAGCCCACAGTTCGAGACCAGCCCAGACAATTTGGCAAGACCTCATCTCTACAATAAATAAATTTTTAAAAATTAGCCGGGTGTTGTAGCGTGCACCTGTAGTTCCAGCTACTTGGAAGGCTGCGGCGGAAGGATCGCCGAAGTCCAGTCGGTCAAGGCTGCGGTGGCCATGAGCGTGCCACTGCACTCCAGGTTGAGTGACAAGAGAGAGACTCCAACTCAAAAAAGGGGGGGGGAGATGACTAATTGAAATTTTCCTATGTGCCAAAAGTCGATACATAATTTAAGCAGTAGTGGAATGGGTTGTGTTAATAAAGTTCATTTACTGTTCAAGTAACCATTTCCTACCTACAGTAAATTCTATTTTACGTGCTTTGTGATTGAAAGTCAGATTCCTGTAGCTTTTTATTTAACATTGAATTAACATCCCAGTAAAACCTATTAAATGGTTTAGGAAGACCCATGGATATCTCAGAAAGCTTCTGTCTTCTTCCTGGGAAACAAAAAAGATAGCCTGTATATGTAAATCCAAATTTACATCAGACCTTTTTCCTGCTTTTTAGATGTCTTGGTTTCTTGCAACCCCAAGGTCCCCTGAACGTATGTTCTTTAAATTCCTCTCCTGGTACTTTGCAGAAATACTTAACATATTAAAATTGTCCTCCTTATAGTCTTTTTTAGCCAAATTACAATCCCCCCCCCAACAAGAAGTGAGGAGAGCCTTAAGGTCTTTGTACCATCAGTTTCCAAAGTCTGAACTGTTTTCCCCTTTTTATTCACACGGCTGGCTCCTTTTGGTCATTCATTTTGGGTTGAATATCAGTTCCCCACAGGGGCCTTTTCTCACCACTGCTTCTGCCACATCTCCCTGTTTGATTTTCTGCATAACACTTGCTTAGTCATTATGTCTCCTGAGTCTCCTCCAATCTGTGATCGTTTCTCAGTCTTGTTTTTCATGTCTTTGACAGTTTTGAAGAGGATTGCTCAGCTATTTTGTGGACTACATCTCAATATGGGATTGTCTGATGTTTTCTCATTATTGGAATTATAGGGATTTTGGAAGAATACTACAGAGAGGAAGTATCCTCCTTGCATCATATCAGGGACTCTGAGGATAGCAACATGGGTGATCACTGGTGATGTTGCCTTTGATCGCTTGTTAAGGTGATGTCTTCAGGTTTCTCTGTACCGAAGTTACTCCTTTTCTCTTTCCACACTCGATTCTTTGAAAGCCAGTCATCAAGTCCAGCCTACATTCAGGAGGACAGGAATTAAACCTCCTCTCCTAGAGGAGGGAGCATCTATGGATAGTATTTGGAATTCCTCTCTAAATACTGCCCCGTTCTCTTACTTAATCACTTATAACAGTATGGGTTCATGGATACATACTATATTCTTTGGGTTATAATCTAATACTGTCATCATTTCTTGCTCAAATTGTTCTAGTTTGGACCATTGGGAACACTTTCAGATGGGTTCCTGTGTTGTTGTTTTTGTTTGGGGTTGTTGTTGTTGTTGTTGTTTTTAAAGAGATGAGCTCTTGCTCTGTAATCCAGGCTGGACTCAAACTCCTGGACTCAAACGATCCTCTTGCCTCAGCCTCCCAAGCAGCTGGTACTACAGGTGAACACCACTGCATCTGGCTTCTGTATGCTTTTGGCATGCCCCATCCTTTTTTTTGTTTTGTAGCACTTCACTTCCAGGCTCATCTTGTATGTTTCCTGCCCCAGCGCTAGAATCAGCCATTTTTCCCTAAGGAGCCCTGTTTCTGTCTATTGGAGAATGCATTTGGAAACCAAGATCTGGGCATTGTGTGAATTGCTACCGCCACTGTTTTAGTCCTTTCCATGGGCAGGGCAAGGAAATGCATGTATGTATACTAACCCATGTATTTCCCCAGATCCAGATTTCTCTTTTACTGTGTAAAAATGAACAAAACTCTAAACTGATGTCTTCAATCCATTCTAGCCTCTTCTGTCCCACACTTGCCTTATTTATTTACTCATATAATTTATTTCTCAGAAAGGAATAGACCTGGGTTCAATTACCTTTGGTGTATTTGCTTACTTTTTCAACCCTAACAGAATTACAGAATGTCCTTTCAGAATTACACCACTGTGAGAAACAAATTTACCAACTAGAGTACAGTGTCTGTATACAGAGGTTCACTTCTTTTCTGTCTTTGAGTTTTGCAGTATCACAACACCATTTGCTGGTTACTTAGGTCAGTTCTTTTGTTTTTCAAAGTTACTTAGACCAGCTGCTTTTCTCATCACTCCTTTCAGTGAGGTGGTGACGTACACTTGTAATAAAGTCAAATTCACTCGTCTCAGTCTTCATCTCATACTTGGATGCCCACCTCCTCCAACTTTTTTTTTTTAATTGTTTAGCTCTGTGCAGTAAAATTTCTATTTTATGGAATGAAACAAGCGTGTCTTCACCACCCCCAGAATCATACAGAAGAGTTTAATCGCCCTAAAATATTTCTCCATTCAGCCCCTTTGTAGTCTACCTGTCTCCCATTTCCCAGTCCTTGGCAGTCACCAATTTTTTCCAACTCTGTAGTTTTGCCTTTTCAATATAATGTAGATGGGATTACACAGCCTTTTTTTTTTTTTCTTCTGAGTTGTAGTCTCACTCTGTTGCCCAGGCTGGAGCGCAGTGGCACTCACATGGCCACCGCAACCTTGACCTGCTGAGCTCAGGCAATCCTTCCACCGCAGTCATCCAAGTAGCTGGAACTACAGGCGTGTACCACCATGCCCTGCTAATTTTTCTTGGTTTATTGTAGAGATGAGGTCTCACCAAGCTGCCCAGGCGGGTCTCAAACCCATGGGCTCGGGCGGTTCTCTTGCCTCGGCCTCCCAATCCCATAGTCTTTTGAATTTGGCTTCTTTCATGTAGCAAAATGCATTTAAGATTCATCCATAGCCGGGCTCGGTGGCTCAGCCTGTAATCCCAGCACTTTGGGAGGCCAAGGTGAGTGGATTGCCTGAGCCTGCAGGCTCAAGACCCGCCTGGGCAACTTGGTGAGCCCTCATCTCTACAATAAATAAAAAAAAAATTAGCCAGACATGGTAGCGCACGCCTGTAGTTCCAGCTACTTGGAAGGCTGAGGCGGAAAGATCGCTGGAGCCCAGCAGGTCGAGGCTGTGGTGACCGGGAGCGGCCAGTGCACTCCAGTCTGGGTGACAGAGTGAGACTCCAACTCAGAAAAAAAGATTCATCCATGATGCGTAAATCAATGGCTCATTCCTTTTTATTGCTGAGTAGTAGTCCATTGTATGGATGTACCACAGTTTAAACTTTTACTTGTTGAAGAATATCTTGGTTGTTTCTAATTTTTGGAAATTATAGATAAAGCTGCTATAAACCTTCATATACAGGTTTGTGAACATATTCACTTGGGTTAAAAAATTTTTTTGAGAGAGTCTTACTCTGTCACACAGGCTGGAGCACAGTGACAATACCAGCTCACTGCAGCCTCAATCTCCTGGCCTTAAGTGCTGCTCCCATCTCAGTCTCCTGAGTAACTTGGATGACAGACACACACCATCACCCCCAGCTAATTTTTTAAAAAATTTTTTGTAAGCCGGGCTCAGTGGCTCAGCCTGTAATCCCGCGCCTTTGGGAGGCTGAGGTGAGTGGATTGCCTGAGCCCGCGGGTTCGAGACCCGCCTGGGCAGCGAGACCTCATCTCTACAATAAATCAAAAAATCAGCCGGGCGTGGTAGCGCGTGCCTGTAATGCCGGCTACTTGGAAGGCTGAGGTGGAAGGATCGCCGGAGCCCAGCAGGCGAGATTGTGGTGGCCGGGAGCGGCCACTGCACTCCAGTCTGGGCGACAGAGTGAGACTCCAACTCAAAAAAAAAAAAAAAAATTTTTTTGTAGAGGTGAGGTCTCACTATGCTGCTCAGGCTGGTCTCCAACTCCTGGGCTCCAGGGATGCTCCTGCCTTGGCCTCCCAAAGTGCTGGGATTACAGGTATGAGCCGTTGTACCCAGCCCTCACTTGGTTAAATATTATCAGGTAAATGTTGTTGTTGTTATACGCCACTAAGCTTTAGGGTGATTTATATAGAGAAATAGATAACACTATTTTTCCCCTTAGCATGAGAGAGTAAGTTACAGATGGCTCTTTATCCACAAAGACCTCTAAGTGTGTGTCCTAAGATATTCTCTTACCACAGAAAAATGATCAAAATTGAGTTCTAACTTGCAACCTTTTCAATTTTACTAATGGTTCTAATAATGTCACTGATAACGATAAAGAAAGTCCTAGGTCATGCACATCCAGGTTTCGTTGTCGCTTTATTTCCAGTCTGGAAGGGTTCTTCGCTCATTGTCTTCCGTGACACTGTTGTTTTTGAAGAGGATAAACCAATTATTTTGTAGGCTGTCCCATAACTTTGGTTTTTCTACTGTTTTCTTAAAATTGTATCCAGAAATAGGCATTTTTGGCAGAAATACCATTCCATTGGGAAAACATTATGTCAATTTGTACCACTATTAGTAATGTCAACTGTGATTTCTTGATTAAGGCGCTATTTGCCGCATTTCTCGAATGTAAACTTACTACTTTCTCCTTTGTAATTAGTAAGTGTCTTGTGGGCCAATACTTGAAATTATGCAAATACTTATCCTGTCTCCTTATTACGCCTCCAGTATTTTTAGCATTTATTGATCATTGTTGCCTGAGTCAATTACTGGTATGTGGATTACCAAATCGTGTTTTCCTTTTCTTTTTTTTTTTTCAATTGGAGTCTCACTCTATCACCCAGACTGGAGTGCAGCGGCCGCTCCCAGCCAACCGCAGCCTCGACCTGCTGGGCTCCGGCGATCCTTCCGCCTCAGCCTCCCGAGTAGCCGGAGCTACAGGCGCGTGCTACCACGCCCGGCTAATTTTTTGATTTATTGTAGAGATGTGGTCTCGCCAAGTTGCCCAGGCGGGTCTCGAACCCGCGGGCTCAGGCAATCCACTCACCTCAGCCTCCCAAAGCGCGGGGATTACAGGCTGAACCACTGAGCCTGGCTAAATTGTGTTTTCTTACATTTTTTTAATTGGCATTCTATTATAAGGAAGATATTTCCCACTATTCACTTATATCAGGATGAATAAATGTATTTTAGAGAATTTTGGCTTTACAGAGGTATCAGGTCAAAATGTAACATTTAGGACAGGTTTTTCTTCTCTCTTTTGCCTCCTCTTTACAGTCCTTCCCCCACCCTGGGCTTCAGAGCCTCAGTGGGCGTTTGTTTGCTTCGGAGAAGGACTCAGAGAATGAAAGCAAACAAATCACCTGAGTTTCTGAATCGTTTCTTCCTTTAAATTCTGGTATCAGCTGGGCCTTGATATCTTGTGTCCTAATTTTAAAATTACCACGGATTGATCCTTTCTTTTCTTCCTTTATCCTCTAATAAACTTTGTTTAAAAACAAAACAAAAAAATTACCATGGATTAATGAGGAGGAAAAAAAATTACCATGGATTAATGAGGAAAAAAAAAGCCGGGTGCAGTGAGTGGCTCACGCCTGTAATCCCAGCAGTTTGGGAGGCGGAGGTGAGAGGATTGCCTGAGCCCAGGGTTTCAGCCTGGGCAACTTGGCGAGACCTCGTCTCTACAATAAATAAAAAACTTAGCCAGGTGTGGTGGTACGTGGCTGTAGTTTCAACTACTTGGAAGGCTGAGGCAGAAGGATCGCCTGAGCCCAGCAGGTTGAGGTTACAGTGGCCGTGAGTGTGCCACTGCACTGCAGCCTGGGCGACAGAGTGAGACTCCACCCCAAAAGAAAAACAAAGCAAAAGAAAACAAAAGACACTGATTTATCCTATATAGGTAAGCAGAAAGAAGGAGACTAAAATGGGTTAATATGCGCATTATTTTCATCACAAGGCAAGGAAGAGACCACAGGTAGCTCCTCCGCTCTGTTTTTCCTGCAACTAGTTAGTGGGCACCAGTTGATGTTTCTAACCCCCTTCCTCTACTTGTTCCAGGCTCTTACTCGCAGCTAGTGCTCCGGTTTGTGGGACATCGTCAGCTAGAGAGGCGAGCTTTCTTCTCTGAAGCTACACTCTCAGTAGGGCGGTATGGTAGACACTGCTGGGGTGCACATCCAGATCTTTACAAAGCCAGTTCACCGTGCCCTGGCTGCCGGAGTGGAGGCTGGTAACAGCGCACAGCTGCACCCCTCTCCTCGCCGTTGCTGTTGTGTGACGGGCCCGCCTCATCCCCAAATTCCTTTAACATGTGCCCGACAGAGTAGACTGTCCACAAGAGCAGCCACACGCCATCGTTCCCAGCCCCCGTCTGGAGAATGTGTGCTCACTATTGCCACAATTGTCTTCTCTGTAGATCCGAGGTCTTGTTTTCCAGAGGGGAGATGCTTCCACAGGGAAGCCAGTGCTTGGGGAAGGGTCTCACTAAACTTAGATGCTCTGTGTGCTACTGGGTCACCTGGGGCCTTTCATGGCACAGAGCAGGCGGGGGTGACAGGCCCTGATGGTCACTGGCAGGTAGGACTGCTGCCACGTAAAGGGAGCAGAGAGGAGTGTGCTTGCCGTTCAGACAACCTGCTGGGGCTCCTTATAGGCTTGCTACTGCCAAGTGTATTCATCCCAGCTCAGAAGCTTGGCGCATAACTCCAGGTGGGCTCATGGACCAGTTGAGCCTCCGGTTCTATCAACTTCCGAGAGAGACATATTAAAATCTCTCGCTATGATTGTGTATTTTCCTATTTCCCTGTGTAGTTGTGTTGACATTATTGGGAACATAGAAATTAGGAGTCATTATACATTCCCAGGGAATCGCATGTATCAGTATAACAAATAAGTCCAAGTTAGAAAATTATCATTTATACCATATGCATGTATTTATTAGTTATGCCAGCTCTTTTGGGGGTTTATATTACTTGGTGTATATTTTGCATCCCTTTTCACATTTCCTTATCTTTTATGTGTCACTTAAAATACCAATTAAAAAACAATTGTTCAGTTTGCCCATTAGAAAAACTTTTTAAACTAAAATAAAAATTTTAACGTTTTAAAACGTATATTTGGATTTGCGCTTTTTTTTTTGAGTTGAAGTCTATTCTATTGCCCAGGCTGGAGTGCAGTGGCACACTCACGGCCACCCCAGCGTCGACCTGCTGGGCTCCAGCAATCCTTCTGCCTCAGCCTTCCCTTTCAAGTAGCCAGAACTACAGGTGTGTGCTACCACGCCCAGCTAATTTTTGATTTATCGTAGAGACAAGGTCTCGCCAAGTTGCCTGGGCTGTTCTCGAACCCGTGGGCTCAGGTAATCCACTCCCCTTGGCCTCCCACAGGCTGAGCCACTGAACCCAGCCTGACTTTGTTTCTTGAATAGTCTGACAATTTCCGTCTTTTAACTGGAAGAGTTTTTAATTCATTTACATGGATTATGATTACTGTTATCTATGAATTTATTTCGGCTCTCTATCTGTCCCTTGGTATTTGTTTTCTCATTTTTCTCCCTCCTTGCCTTTTATTGATTGATTAGATTTTTTCTCTTTCTTTAATCCCACTGTTTATTCTCTATTACTTTGCAAGTTAGGCCCTTTAATTTTATTTTTTTATGGTGACCTTGGCTACGTTTTTTTAAGAGTCGTGGTATCTGTCTCTTGTCCAGGCTGGAGTGCAGTGGTGCTATCATAAGCTCACTGCAGGCTTGAACTCCTGGACTCAAGCAGTCCTCTCACCTCAGCGTCTCCAGTACCTGTGAATACAGGCATGTGCCACCACACCTGGCTCACCTCAACTATTTTATTTTATTTCTTTTTTTTTTGAGTTGGAGTCTCACTCTGTCGCCCAGACTGGAGTGCAGTGGCCGCTCCCACCCACCGCAGCCTCGACCTGCTGGGCTCCGGCGAGCCTTCCGCCTCAGCCTTCCCGAGTAGCTGAAACTACAGGCGCGTGCTACCATGCCCAGCTGATTTTTGATTTATTGTAGAGATGAGGTCTCGCCAAGTTGCCCAGGCGGGTCTCGAACCCTTGGCTCAGGCGGTCCTCTCACCTCAGCCTCCCAAAGGCGCGGGATTACAGGCTGAGCCACCGAGCCGGCTACCTCAACTATTTTTTTATTCATACCTTACATGCCACCCAATGATATCAAAAATTAATCAGTTTTTTTTTTAAACCAATCCAAGGACCTTAGAATGTTTTAACCCTAATCATCTCTCTCTCCAACGTATGTGCCATTCTTTTTATTTCTATTCTTCGAGACAGAGTCTCACTCTGTCCCCCAGGCTGGAGTGCAGTGGTGTGATCACTGCAGCCTCCAACTCCCGGGTTCAAGAAATTTTCCTGCCTCAGCCTCCCAAGTAGCTGGGACTATAGACATGCACCACCACACCTGGCTAATTGGGAGAAAAGTTGTTTTCATACAGACAGGGTCTTGCTATGTTACTCAGGCTGGTTCTGAACTCTTGAGCTCAACAGATTCTCCCGCTTGGGTCTCCCAAGGTGCTGGGATTACAAGCATGGGCCACTGAGAGTCATCGTTCTTAAATAGTATTTTAGTTCTGTCCCTTTTTCAAAAAACCCCATAAGTTATATATTATTTTTATTTAATATATTTAACCTTTTTTGATTTGGTAATATATTTACTATTATCTTTCCTCATTTTTTCTTGTATCTCAAATCGTCCATCCAAAATCATTTTCTTGTGCCTAAAGTCCTTTTTTTTTTTTTTTTTTAGTTGGACTCTTCACTCTGTGGTCCAGGCTGAAGTGCAGTGGCACGCTCACGGCCACCGCAGCCTCCACCTGCTGGTTTCAGGTGATCCTTCCGCCTCAGCCTTCCAAGTAGCTGGAACTACAGGCACGCGCCACCACGCCTGGCTAATTTTTTTTGATTTATTATGGAGATGAGGTCTTACCAAGTTGCCCTGGCTAGTCTCGAACCCTTGGGCTCAGGTGATCATCTCACCTTGGCCTCCCAAAGTGCAGATTATAGGCGTGAGCCACCATGCCCAGCCCTGTCTAAATTTTTTAACATTTTTATTTGCTTCCTTAAAAGATATTTTCACTGGATGGATAATTCTAGGTTGACATTTATTTTTTCTTAGCACATTTAAAATATTATATTCTCTGGAGCCTTAAATTGTTGAGAAGTCAGTCTTCTGTCTAATTACTATTTTAGTTGAGGCAGAAGTCATCTGCTTTTCTGTTTTTAATATCTTTGTGTCTTTGGTACGATGTCACTGTAATGACTTTATCCTGCTTGGGAGACACTGGCCTTGTTAGGTCTGAAGATTAATGTCTATTAATAATTTTTATTGGCTGGGCTCGGTGGCTCAGTCTTTGGGAGGCCGAAGTGAGTTAATTGCCTGAGCCCGTGGGTTCGAGACCCACCTGGGCAACTTGGCAAGACCTCGTCTCTACAATAAATCAAAAATTAGCCGGGCGTGGTAGCGCGTGCCTGTAGTTCCATCTACTTGGAAGGCTGAGGCAGAAGGATCGTCTAAGCCCAGCAGGTCAACACTGGGATGGCTGTGATTGTACCACTGCACTCCAGTCTGGGCGACAGAGTGAGACTCCAACTCAAAAAAAAAAAAAGTTTAGGTTTCTGTTTGTTTGTGTCGGAGTCTCACTCTGTTGCCCAAGCTTGAGTGTAGCGACATGCTCACGGCCACCGCAGCCTCAGCCTGCTGGGCTCAGGCGATCCTTCCGCCTCAGCCTCCCAAATAGCTGGAACCACAAGCGCGCGCCATCATATTTGGCTAAGTCTTTGATTTATTGTAGAGAGGAGGTCTGGCCAAGTCACCCAGGCTGGTCTCAACCCCCGGGTTCAAGCAATCCTCTTGTCTCCACTTCCCAAAGTGCTAGGATTACAGCGTGGCTCACGCCTGGCACTAAAGTTTTTTTGGTTTTTTGCAGTGGCACACTCACAGCCACCACAGCCTCGACCTGCTGGGCTCCGGTGATCCTTCCACCTCAGCCCTCCAAGTAGCTGGAACTACCCAAGTTTTAATTATTACATTGAACTAAAAATTCTAGTTGATGCTTTTTAAAATCTGGCCGTTTTTTATAGTCTCCTATTTCTTGCTCATTCTTTTCAATCTTTCTTTTTTTGTAAACATATTCAGCGTAGTTGTTTATGCTCCATATCTGATAACTTTTATCAGAATTATTTGTGGGTCTGTGATTCTGGTGTCTCTTTGACTTAGGGTGCCTGGTTTCCCGATATGTTCTGATTTTTAACTCTGATTATCTCATGCTGCTTGGAACTTTATTTGTGGAAATTCGTGAGACATGGGTTAAAATTATTGTCATACAGAGAGAATTTGTATTTGCCTCTGCTACTTACTTGGCATACAAATAAGTCAAAGCCACTTTGAAATACATTTTCTGTGGAAGGTTTTTCATTTTTTAAGTAGCATGAATTCAGGCTACAAATTCATATAAGTGCTAGTTGTGGTGATAAATTTTTAGCAGCGATATCCCCTCTCCATCCAATGTGAAGGTCAAGGTGAGCAAACCTCCTTACTGTCCCCTTCTGTGTTTAGGTTTATTTCATGTTCACCTATACCTTGATAATGTCTGTAGCACCTTGGGGACTTTGGGGACCCAACCTATGATGAGGATGATGTTTCAAATCAACAGCAAAATGATGGAAAATTTAATTAACAGTTGTCCTACAACTAGAAAAACATAAAGTTAAACTCCTATATCATAAAAATATATTTGAAATGGATTAAAGATAAAGGGAAAAAGTGAAATTAGGGGAGATGGTAAATGCAGTTTTTTTGTTTTGTTTTGTTTGAGCCGAGTCTCACTCTGTCACCCAGACTGGAGTGCAGTGGCCGCTCCCGGCCACCGCAGCCTCGACCCGCCGGGCTCCGGCGATCCCTCCGCCTCCACCTTCCGAGGAGCCGGAATTACAGGCGCGCGCTACCACACCGGCTCATTTTGGATTTATTGTAGAGATGAGGTCTCGCCAAGTTGCCAAGGTGGGTCTCGAACCCGCGGGCTCAGGCCATCCACTCTCCTCGGCCTCCCAAGGCGCGGGATGACAGGCTGAGCCACCGAGCCCGGCTGAATATAGTTTTTATCTTCTTTTTTTCCTGGAGCAGCTCAACAATTTGGTGAAAGTTGTGAGGAAAATGTGATGGCTACCAGAGCTCTCAGGAGAAGTCCCAGCGATGAGACCAAAGCTTTGGATTTTATGTGGACAAGCAGATTATATCCAGGAATGTATCTACGGCTGCATAGCAAACCACTCCAAAGCCTAGTAGCTTAAAACAACAACAATTCTTTATTTTTGTTTACGAATCTGTTACTTAGGCAGAGCTTAAAAGGAAAGCACATGTCCGTTCCATATTTCACTGGTTGAAGTGGCTTTGCCTGGGCCTGGAGGATTTTCAAGATGTCTCCTTTGGCCCTAGCGCAGAGGCTATGCCTGCAATCCCAGCACTCTGGGAGGCCAGAGCGGGAGAATCGCTTGAGCGCGAGTGTTCGAAACCAGCCTGGTCAACACAGCAAGCCCTCATCTCTACACAAATTTTTAAAAAATTATCCGAGTGTGGTAGTGCGTACTTGTAGTCCCAGCTACTTGGGAGGCTGACACAGAAGGACCTCCTGAGCCCAAGAGCTGTCGGCTTCAGTAAGCTGTGGTCACGCCGCTGCACTCCAAACGAGCAACAGGGCGAGACCCAGATTCAAAAATAAAACTAATATTAAAAAGTAAAAGGTGTCTAGCAACTCAGAGCTGGGGAAGGGCTGAGAGCTGGGAGGTGGGTCTTGGGCCTCAGCTTCTGGCTGCATGAAGTTTTCCAGGGACTCCAGGCTTCTTCACAGCACGGTGACTGGGTTGCAAGACCACATGTCCCAAGAGAACTGGAGAGACATCACATGGCCTTCTACGACCTACCCTCAAAAGCCAGACAGTGTTTTCCCGTCGTCGTCACAATTCTGCCTGGTGCCGAGGGGAGGAAACACGAGCCCTACCTCTAAGTGGGAGGACAGCATCGAAGACGTATTGGGAGAAGAGTGTGTGGGGTGAGAGGTCGTGTGGTGTCCATTTTGGGAGAATGTGTTCTGTCGCAAGGAGGCAGGCTTGCTGTGACGCTTCCTCCTTAAAATCACCTGGGACATGGCCTGCGGAGCCTGCCGACACCCTGCACACCTGGGCAAGTGCAGCCACCTGGTGGTTTTAGCGTGTTTGGGGGTTTTCCATCAGAGGGGACACTGAGGCGTACCTACCCACACACTTACCTGGGAGTCACTGTCACTGCTTACTCTTCACAGCTGCCACAAGCTGACTTCTTGTTTTAACCCTGCCTCAGCCGCTTGTTGACTGAGTGGTCTTGCTGTGTTTCAGGTTCTGCATTTGTCCACTGTGGGTAAAAGCAATACCTACGCTAGAGGACTGTCCTGAAGATTAAGTGAGATAACTAATGTCAAGACTTAGCACAGCACCTGACACAAAGTTAGCCTGAAGGAGATTCTTCCCCAGGGACTTTCTCTACTCTGTGTCTACCTGCCCAGGTGTTCAGGGTAGAGTAAAAGTCGCTCCTGGCCAGAACAAGCCCAAGTGGCATCAAACCCAAGAGTCCCGGCGAGAAGATCTGGAGCAGACCACTTCCAACTGCGTTCTGGATAAATGTAGGAAGTCCTCTCGTGTGGCCTGTGAGAATAGGTCCCTTGGATCCTTTTGCTACTGGGCTGCTCCTCTCTGGCCCGGGTGTGTGGTTCCCCCTGTGAGCAGAGCCAGGTCCTCCACAATTGGAGCCCAGGTAGAGAGGTAAACAGCTTCGGGCTACCCAAGTTTCCCCAGAGGCCTCTCAGCAGCAGGTTAGTCAAACCATTACTCGGGATAATGAGCTTACCGGAAAATCACTGGTCATGGGAGGAGAATCAGCCCCTGAGACATAAGAGGAAGTAATTTCTAACAAAAACAAGTTAAGTAATGAAATAGGAGAAGGACTTCCACTTTGCCTCTCCTTCTCCAAATTCCACTGAAATCACAAAGAAATAGAAAAATAAGCTAAAAGCAGCACAGGGCAATGAGAAAGGGCGCTTCCAGCAAACAAACAACATGGTACAGAGTTGTTGAAAATAATAAAAAACATGGGAATTGACTGACGGAAAAATCTCGCAGGGCAGAAGAAACTAAAACCATTAAAAAGGAACAAAGCACTCAGTTGGTTTACTAAAGAGATAAATAACTGAGCCATGTCCCTAAGTCCCCATCGTCTTCTGGAGTTGCTCCTAGAGCTACAGGTTCCATTGTTTGGGTTTAAATAAGAATGGCCGGCACAGTTTGCTGCAGACACGGAGAAGGGGTGTGCTCAATAAAGGCAGGCTCTGGGGAGTCTAGTTTGTACGTCTCTTCCCAACACCGGTGGTGTTGCGTTGCCAGCTTGAAATCGGCTAGAGCAGGAGACTTTACATGGCTGCAGATTAGGACTTCCCCTCCCACCCCAGAGCTGACGGTTAAACATTTGCTACCAGCATACCACTGCTCCGGAGCATGCTAAGGTTAGCGAAAAAGGACAATGCCCTGGGGGAAACCTAGAGAAGGAAAAAGTTCCCTGCAGTCTGCCTATCCCTGTGATTCCTGTCACCCAAACTTGCAGTCAGGGCGACCCCCTTGGCCCCCTCCCACTGTAGAAGATTTTCTGTCCTTCCAATAAATCCTACTTTAAAGAAAAAAAACAAAACAAAACAGAAAACTTGCATTCACTGCCAGGTAAACAAGAGTTATCAGGCCATGGAAAGTAGCTATGAATTTCAAGAACAGACTGAAATTCTTTTCCTACAAAGAAGAACAGAAAACCAAGAATCAACAACTTGGGGAAACCAAGAGCATGAAAGAGAGTACCAAAGTTAGCAAACATAACTAGCCACTCTAAAAAAAGTTAATGGAAATATAAAAACTTCAAATTAATCATAGTTAATATCCTCAGAGTTACTTGAAAATGTATTACATTTAAACATAAACATTTAAATATATTACATTTAAACAAAAGACAGCTGCTTTCTTTTCAAGAAAGAAAGAACAACAATATTAAGAGATGTGAAGGATAGATATTCTAAAATTGTACAGGTATAGGACTGTGAGAATAAAAGGGAGAAAATTAACAAAGAAATAAGCAAAGAACATTTCCCAGAACAAAGGCAGGAGTTGGATTGAAACGGTCTATTAAATGTCAGGCAGAATTAATGCAAAATGATCTTCTGACCATATCCAGGTATTAGCATGACAGAGAAGTTAGGTCTTTTCTGCCTCTCCTTTTATTTTATTATTTACTTATTTATTTATTTTTGAGTCGGAGTCTCACTCTGTCGCCCAGACTGGAGGGCAGCGGCCGCTCCCGGCCACCGCAGCCTCGACCTGCCGGGCTCTGGCGATCCTTCTGCCTCAGCCTTCCAGGTAGCTGGAACAACAGTCATACACTACCATGCCTGGCTAATTTTTGATTTACTGTAAGATGAGGTCTCACCAAGTTGCCCAGGTGGGTCTCGAACCCACGGGCTCAGGCAATCCACTCACCTCAGCCTCCCAAAGGCGCGGGATTACAGGCTGAGCCACTGAGCCCGGCTTGCCTCTCCTTTTAGAAACCACCCAAAAATAACAAGAAGAATGAGAAACAGAAATGTCGATTCCATATCTGATGAATCTAGAAGATATTTGCAACTAAAACAGGACGAAGGACTGCCAAAAGCAGTGAAAACCAACAGAGATATACAGAGGCATGGAACCCAGAGCTGCAGATCTGAGAATGAGCCAGCAGAACCCCTGACTCCAAAGTAAAGTGCAAAGCCTGAGATGAAAAATCAGCCATCCCTTTTTTTTGCAACAGTGGAATGAGCTTCTGGAGGTGGAACTTTTCTGAACACAGTTTGGTACTGAGAAAAAGCTGAGGAAGTGAAATTGAGCAAGAAATATCATAGACTAATCATATTTTTCAGGAAGTAGTCTGCTGTTGAGGCAAGACATCCCCTCGGTGCTGACCTCAAGTAGGCTGCACCCAGGGGAACCATCCACTGTGTTAGGGGGGGTTTCTGTGAACCTGAGTCCCACGACCCTGGCCTCTCTCACACAGAACTCCAGTCAATAAATAAGAACTCACCTTATGTAAAGTTGAACAAAAACAGACAACAACAACAAAAAACTAGCAGAGGAACTATAAAAATAGAAAACGTGGGAAACCCCTCCTAGCATAACAAGTGGTATGTGAAGGATTCTCATCATTTAAGTTTAAAAATTTATCTCTGTAAAATTCAACTCCATAAAACAAGAACACAAAGCAGAAACATAAGTGTGTAGGGAAGATAAAATAAAAACATGGAGACATTTTTCTTCATGTTGATGAAACAAGACAGCAGGGCCCAGGCAAGAGTGAAAAGAAAACACAAATTTGTCAAATGTGAACATGATGTGCAAAGCAGCACAAAGACAAATTGACATTGCTGAAAACACAGTGATGTACACAGAGGGTGAGGATAAAAAAAATAAAATTTTTTGCTGGGCTTGGTGGCTCAGCCTGTCATCCCAGCACTTTGGGAGACTGAGGCGAGTAGACTACCCGAGCCCGCGGGTTCGAGACCCGCCTGGGCAACTTGGCGAGACCTCATCTCTACAATAAATCAAAAAATCAGCTGGGCATGGTAGCGCGTGCCTGTAATTCCGGCTACTCGGAAGGCTGAGGCCGCCAGAGCCCAGCAGGTCGAGGCTGCGGTGACCGGGAGCGGCCATTGCACTCCAGTCTGGGCCACAGAGTGAGACTCCGACTCAAAAAAAAAAAAAAAGTTAAAAAGGACTGAAGAGAAAAATGACAATTATGAATGACAAGGAAAGGAAAATCTATATATGTGAGTCTTTTAGTCTAAGCACCGAAATGTGATCTTTAAGATATTCAAGTGAACATTTAGCAATAATATTTAATATAGAATTCAAAATAGTATTCCAGAAATAAACATCTCCTTTCCTGAAACCAAAATCTGTTCTCTCCTTCTAAAGAGCTGAGTATATGAGTCGCTGAATCATTGTTTTGAGGACAGTTGTCCTGTTATCTAGGGAGTAATATAAACTTCTATATTGTTAGTACCATTTCATTTTGGGGTCTACCATTATAGTTTAGCCCATTCTAACTTATGTAGGGTCACAGAAAAGTGGATATGGCATATCTGCAAGAAGATATATTGTAATAATTTTATTTGACTTCAAAGAAAAACAGATAATCTTTTGGACAGGTAGACTGAAAAAAAGGGAGTAAAAAAGGAAAAACAGGCCGGGCTCGGTGGTTCAGCCTGTAATCCCAGCACTTTGGGAGGCCGAGGTGAGCGAATTGCCTGAACCCGTGGGTTCGAGACCCACCTGGGCAACTTGGTGAGACCTCATCTCTACAATAAATAAAAAAATCAGCCGGGCGTGGTAGCGGGTGCCTGTAGTTCCAACTACTTGGAAGGTTGAGGTGGAAGGATTGCCGGAGCCCAGCGGGTTGAGGCTGCGGTGGCCGGGAGCAGCCACTGCACTCTAGTCTGGGCGACGGAGTGAGACTCCAACTAAAAAAAAAAAGGAAAAACAATTCAGGCTGGCTTCAGACTTCACAGGATAGTCACTGCTTGAAAACTGTAGAACAATCCTATGAAATCAAGGAAATGAAGTACAATACAATAATTGTACACAATCAACACTAGTCAAATTATCATGAAGTAAAAAGGAAACCATTTTCATTTGTGTTTAATTTGTTGTATTTTACTATATTACTACCTTTGTGGTGATGCTACTGTTTTTTCCTAACAAGCATCGAATTCATCTTTGAGTCCTTTGGCTACAGCTCTGTCTCTCAGCCCCAATTCCATCACCATGTTTCCCACGCTGGGCTCGAACTCCTGGACTCAAGTAATCCTGCTGCCTCCGACTCCCAGAGTGCTAGGATTTCAGGTATGAGCCACTGTGCTTGGCTTTATTTTTTATTTTTATTTTTTACATAGCACTCATCTCTATGCCATGTATCTTCTACTGACATCAGACATTATACTATCTATCTACCTGTTTGTTTTTGCCTGTTATCCTTACTGGACTATAAGATCTCTGAGGGCAAGACTCGCCTCCTTTCTGCTGTATATCACACCTAAAACTGTACCAACACACAATAAAATATTTGTTGAATGAATAAATGGCATCTTCACCTGTAGAACTTTATGTACTTTTCACCCCAATATGGAAACCCATGTATAAACTGAAAGTAAGAGACTATGTGTTTTTGTTTTTTAAGCAGTATTTATTGAGAGGAGAGAAATGCTCCCATAGTGGGAGGGGACTCAAAGGGGTTGCCCAAGATTATGTGTTTTTTCTATTTTTATTTTTTTGAGTCAGAGTCTCCGTCGCCCAGGCTAGAGTGCAGTGGCCGCTCCTGGTCACCGCAGCCTCGACCTGCTGGGCTCAGGTGATCCTTCCACCTCAGCCTTCCAAGT